>NW_016813246.1:210579-244953 GCF_001698545.2 Rhinopithecus bieti
GGTTGAAAATTCTTTTCTTTAAGAATGTTGAATATTGGCCCCCACTCTCTTCTGGCTTGTAGAGTTTCTGTTGAGAGATCTGCTGTTAGTCTGATGGGCTTCCATTTGTGGATAACCCGACCTTTCTCTCTGGCTGCCCTTAACATTTTTTCCTTCATTTCAACTTTGGTGAATCTGACAATTATGTGTCTTGGAGTTGCTCTTCTCAAGGAGTATCTTTATGGCATTCTCTGTATTTCCTGGATTTGAATGTTGGCCTGCCTTGCTAGGTTGGGGAAGTTTTCCTGGATAATATCCTGCAGAGTGTTTTCCAACTTGATTCCATTCTCCCTGTCACTTTCAGGTACACCAATCAAACATAGATTTGGTCTTTTCACGTAGTCCCATATTTCTTGGAGGCTTTGTTCATTTGTTTTTACTCTTTTTTTTCTCTAAACTACTCTTCTCACTTCATTTCATTCATTTGATCTTCAATCACTGATACCCTTTCTTCCACTTGATCAAATTGGCTACAGAAGCTTGTGCATGTGTCATGTAGTTCTTATACCATGGTTTTCGGCTCCATCAGGTCATTTAAGGACTTCTCTACACTGGTTATTCTAGTTAGCTATTCATCAAATCTTTCAAGGTTTTTAGCTTCTTTGCAATGGGTTCGAACTTCCTCCTTTAGCTCAGAGTAGTTTGAGCGTCTGATGCCTTTTTCTCTCAACTCATCCAAGTCCTTCTCCATCCAGCTTTGTTCCATTGCTGGTGAGGAGCTGTGTTGCTTTGGAGGGGAGAGGCACTCTGATTTTTAGAATTTTCAGCTTTTCTATTCTCTTTTTTCCCCATCTTTGTGGTTTTTATCTATCTTTGGTCTTTCATGATGATGATGTACAGATGAGGTTTTGGTGTGAATGTCCTTTCTGTTTGTTAGTTTTCCTTTTTTTTTTTTTTTAACAGTCAGGACCCTCAGCTGCAGGTCTGTTGGAGTTTGCTGGAGGACCGCTCCAGACCCTGTTTGCCTGGGTATCAGCAGCAGAGGCTGTAGAACAGCGAATATTGCTGAACAGCAAATGTTGCTGCCTGATTGTTCCTCTGGAAGCTTTGTGTCAGAAGGGTACCTGGCTGTGTGAGGTGTCAGTCTGCCCCGGCGGGACGATGCCTCCCAGTTAGGCTACTCAGGGGTCAGGGACCTACTTGAGGGGTCAGTCTGTCGGTTCTCAGATCTCAAACTCTGTGCTGGGAGAACTACAACTCTCTTCAAAGCTGTCAGACAGGGACATTTAAGTCTGCAGAGGTTTCTGCTGCCTTTTGTTCGGCTATGCCCTGCCCTCAGAGGTGGAGTCTATAAAGGCAGGCAGGCCTCCCTGAGCTGCAGTGGACTCCACCCAGTTCAAGCTTCCTGGCCACTTTGTTTACCTACTCAAGCTTCAGCAATGGCGGGCGCTCCTCCCCCAGCCTCGCTGCCACCTTGCAGTTGGATCTCAGGCTGCTGTACTAGCAATGAGCAAGGCTCTGTTGCCGTGGGACCCTCTGAGCCAGGCGTGGGATATAATCTCCTGGTGTACCGTTTGCTAAGACTGTTGGAAAAGCATGGTATTAGGGTGGGAGTGACCTGATTTTCCAGGTTCCATCCATCACCACTTCCCTTGGCTAGGAATGGGAATTCCCTGACCTCTTGCACTTCCTGTGTGAGGCGATGCCTCACCCTGTTTTGGCGAGTGCACCCGCTGTCCTGCCCCCACTGTCCTACAAGTCCCTGTGAGATGAACCTGGTACCTCAGTTGGAAATGCAGAAATCACCTGTCTTCTGCGTTGCTCATGCTGGAAGCTGTAGACTGGAGCTGTTCCTATTCGACCATCTTGGAACCACGCCTTGGCAATACATTTTAAAACCATGATACCATTAATAAGGATGTTTGACAGACAATTGGGCTCACTAACTACCAAAGTAACCACTCTGCACACCAGCTTCACAGCATGGACAATTCACACTTCTACTTCAGGGAAATAAAACCTACTACTGTTCTCAGTGCTTTTTGATGTCATTATCGAATACTCAAATATGTAATTATTGGGTCCATGGACAGTAATGATTCATGATTTATTTTATATTGCATGCATCCTTGCCTCCTTCCTTTTCCTGAGGTTCTGACACCCTGACTACAGTGTCTTCAATGCTTCCTCTCAGAACTAATTCAAATTTCACCTCTGCCGCAAAGACTTTTCTTTATTCACTCTTTCCTCTGTGTTATCATGTCCCCTGCTTGTTCCTACAAAGGAGGATAAAACATCAATTTATGTTTTCTTCATTATTCTCTCACCTGCTAGATTGTGAGTTCTCTGAGGACAAGAAATGTTTTCTGTGGCTTTGTAGTAATAACAGCACAGTGACAGCAAGTCACTTTATTTGTTTATTCAGCACGTTTGTTTGATAGAAGCTCATTAAATATCCACCACACGACAGGTGCTATACTAGAAACATGGTTTTGCCAGCAAATAAGACATGGCCCTTGCATATTTTCAGTTGAGTCAGGAAGATAAGCAGTGGATAGGTTACTGCAGGCATGATGAGGAGTAGGGAAAAAGCAGTCTGAAGCTGAAGGGAAAGCAGGGTTGATGTTGCCAGGTGATGTTGGGAAGAGGTGTTCCAATCAGGAGGAATGGCACCTAGACAGAATTAATATTGTTGGAGCCAAGGGCTGAGCAAAGTGTAACAGGGCTGGAGTTTGGGAAGCCAGGGGTTCAGTGGTACAGAGTAGACCTGAAGAGGTAAAATGTATCCAGATTTCTCTGGGCCTTGTAGATTATTTTGCAGTTTTAAGTGTTAGAAGGCAATGAATGGTTTTAAACAAAGGAGTGACATGATCATATCTGTGGTTTAAAAATACCTTTAGGTGTTGTATAGATTGGATCTAGGGATAAAGGGTTTCTTAAGATACAAGTCAGAAAACCAGTTAAAACATCCAAGTGACATGTGATGGTGGCTCAGATAAGGATTGTGTCAGAAGGGATAGAGAGGAAGAGGCAGGTTCAAAATATATTTAATGAGTAAAATGAACAGATTATTGTGTTCATTTGCTATGGGAGGTTGTAAGGGGTGGAAAGGAGTCAAGAATGAAACTGGGCTTTGATTTTGAGCAACTCTATCCTGATCCCAAAATTACTCTTTAAGTCTAGGCCAGATCCTGGCATTCCTATGATTAAAGCTCTCCAAAGGCTCTCCTTGTTTTGAGGAAAGAGTCCAGATCCTTTCCATAGAAGGTAGACTACAATCAGAACCCAGCCTCGATGTAGAATTTTGGTCTTTTTATTTCACCAGTGTCAAATTCTGTGAAGTTTTCCAAACATGCTACATGGCTTATGCCTTCTATTATCTGCCCATAATTTTCTCTTTCCCAAATTTACACTTTTTCATACAAACTCCTGAAAATCCCAAAATTCCTTCAAAGCTCTCATCAGGTAACATTGCTTAAAACTTCTGTTAGCTTATTCCTTTTTATTGTTTTGTCTTTTTTTTTTTTTTTTTACCTTATATAAGTTTATTTTACACTTATTACATTTCATTAGAATATTGTGGTTGTTGCTGTTTTGTTTATGTATTTTAGCACAGATACTTTAATCTTTTAACTTCAACACATTTGAAAGTTTGTTTTATTCTTTCCAGGCCTAGATGAAATTAGATGTTAGGGTATAGAAAACCAAAACTAGAAAATTTTATACTTTTCCTTTTAGTGTAGAGAGCCAAAGTTGCAAACACACAAACACACACACATACACACATATTTTCTTTCAAAATTCAAAGGTATTTTTCTAGCCTGAAGTAATCAACCTGGAAACAGAAAAAAGATAGAAAGAAAAAAATAAGAATATATTAAGTTCATGTCACTATGCTAGATCTCATTACTCGAATTATCTCATTTTATCTTTAGAATGATCCTTTGAGGCTAGTTACACTAGTTCTGGGCAATACTCAATCTCTTCCTTTTGGAAACCCTAGGGATAAATTTAGGAACCTCTGCAGTGGTGCTCACAAGAAACTAAAAGACATTGCTCACTGTTTTCCCCAGTGCAGACCCCAAATGACTTCTTCCTTGTTTGATATTCTACATTATAGGGAATGACATCATTAAGCTGGCACTCGATTTACGCTAGGTAAAGGGGAAACTGTGTCAGAGATAAATTAGATTGCTGTCCTGTCACAATAAAGATCTCATCTTTCATTGTAGAATCTCCAAATTATTTCCAAAGCATCAGGGAAATGCACACAATGACAATAAACAAAAGGACAGCAAGAAAAATTCTTGGGGTTCTTGGAGCCAGCTCTCAATGACCCTCTGCTTGCACAATGACGAATGTTCAACCCTTCCTAGAGTATTATTTATACATTATGTTTTGCATTTTTTTTTTTTAAGTTTTGGACTAGGGAATTATGACTTATTTGTCACTTCTGGAGAAAGATCTACCTTTTGGGCACCCATTTTCTGCATCTACATTATTAAAGATAACAATACTAATTGAAAAGTATGATTGAGAAGCTTAAATGAGTTTAGGAATATAAACTCTAGCATAATACATGACACAATTATTTTTATTTATTTAATGTTGGATTATTTGGAGTCTGAATTTTAAAAAGACTTGATATGCATACACATAACTAAATAAAAAAAAAGTATGCTAATTTTCACTACACTTTGGATGGAATTGGCTGCTAAACTGCAGCATTAACCTTTCACAGGACATGCTAGATTTATGGAGAAAGACCATCACCAGCAGAGGCCATATCAACAATAAAAGACTTCTTTGCCAAGAACAAGCTAACTCAGTTTAGCTCAAATCCTAATAAAAAGTGTTTTTCCTTCCCCCCCCCCCGCCAAGCAAGCTTTTATGGAAAATTAGTAGCTGGAGAATATGACCAGCAAAATCAGTTTCGTTATAAATGCTTTACAGTGAATTGTTCTTTACTTGAAGAAAATAAAAATGCCAAGGAAAATTATATGACATTTATAACCCTTTCACTTCAAAATGCATGAGAATTCTATATGGAAACATTAAAGGAACATGCTAATTCGCCCTCTAAAGAACAAAAGAAAACCTTAATAAAAGGATAATGGCCTTCAGGCTTAGTGATAAGAAAAGTTAACAGTGACCTGAATGTCAATTTGTTGGCCTATTTGTTCTCTGAAGTTTTTATTTTTTTCTTTGTAGTTGGTTAGAAACTGAATTATAGCTATGCTGATGACTTCCAAATTTATAATTTCACTCAAACAACAAGTTTCCTTGAGTTTTAGACTCATTTCTGTCTTTTTCAAAACTCCACTTGGGCATCATATAGCATTGTCAAAAGTTTAATACAGCACTCTTTCCCCAAACCCTCCATTATTTTACTTCATTTAAAGTTACCACAAAGCCATATTCTGTCAGTGACGCTTGAATTTCTTCACTCAGCCATCCACATTCAATCACTACGCAAACCCACTTGATTCTTCTTCCTGAATATTGTCGAGTGGACCCACTTTCCTGCAACACCATGACTGCTAGTCTTCCAACACACCGCCTCTCACCTTGACTACTGAAATAGTCTCTAACCTGCTCTCCTTGACTCCCCCTCAATTCACTCCATTCCATTTGTCACACTTGAGCCAAGGCTCTTTCTAGAGTGTAAACGCAAATCTGTCCATAACTTCTCACTGCTTAAGTCCCTTCCAAATGTTCAAAGGAAAAATTTCAAACTCTTCTACATGGATACATAATCTGTCCCTGCCAGTCTTTCAACCTCAGTTACTCTTTTCATCAACCTTTTTACTTTTACCGCCATTGCCATTTCCTTTAACTGCCATATTAACTCTCATATTTCAGCCTTTCCATTCACTATTCCTTCTATCTGAAGTGCCCTTCACAGCCCCTCTACCATTATTCAGTAGTTACATTTCAACTTAGAGATTACTTTGTGAGGGAAGATTTCTCTAGTGCCACCCACGGCCAAGTGAATTAAATGCCCTTTTTGTGTACTTCATGAGAAATCTGACATTTCTCATAACATTTACAATTTCTTTTTGATTTAATTATACATCTTCATTAGAGTGCAGATTTTCTGAGGGCAAGAACATCTGATGACATAATCACCTCAAGGCCTAGGATAGTATCCAGAACACATTTAAACATGCTCATTGTGTTAAATGTATACGTGTACATACAGTCTGAAATTTAGTCTCCTTCTGCACTGAGAAAATAGAAACAGAACAGAACTGCCACCCATCCCAATACTATCTATAAGAACCTACATTAATCTGTGCCTCTCTACTTGGATTCGCCTCAGTTAAGCACTAGGACACTCATTGAAGGACTTTGCCGCATGTTCTCTTTCCCCTTTACTATTTTGTTTTCACTATTAGATCATTCCCAAGAGTAAACATATATGTTATTATTCTCAAAACAAGCAGACAAGAGCCTTCTTCCTTTTCTTATACTTTCTGTTCTACTTACTGGCACATTTCTTACCTATTTATAATTCTTTGAAGGAGTTTTCTGTATTTACTGTTTCTAATTCATCTCCCTCTTATTTTATATCAAACAGGCCCCCTTTGGCACATTTCATCATTGTCTCTTCCTTCAGAGATTTTCGTTTCTAGTTTTAAATACTTCTCCTACCCTCTGGTTAGTTCTCCTTCTCAGTTCCCTTTGCTGATTTTACTGCATCAAACTGAACTCTAAAAGCTGGTATGCCTTACGCCTAAGTCCTGACATCTGTCCACAAAATTTTAGAATGCTATATATGCCAACAATTCCCAAAATTGCATTTCTAGCCCAAAAGTCTTTTTCTTCCGAAATCCAGACTTGTGTAGCCAGTGCTGACTCACTATTTCCCACAGAATATTTAAAACTCATGTCGATCTGCATGTACCAGAATTTCCTGTGCTTTACAAAAATGTATTATACACATGCTCTCTTCTGTCTCAAGCAATGACAACTCTATCTGTCCAGATGCTGAGGTTAACATCTTTGGAGTCATTCTTAAGGTCTCTCCAACTCCACAGACAAAAAATGCTTTTGACTCTATCTTTAAAATATATACAGAATCTTACCACTTCTCACTGCTTCTACTGCTAGCGACCCTGACCAAGGCATCCTCCTCTCTTACCTGGGTTACTGCATTAGATTCTTACCTAGTCTTCCTGCTGGTATATTTGTCCTACTACAATCTATTCTCCACACAGCAACTGCATGATACTTTAAAATGTTAAGCTAGATTACCTCACTCCTCCTACCAAAATAAAAGTTAAATTTTTTACTGTAACCTTCAAGGCCATGGTATCTGGTCCCTGATTACCTCTGACCTCATCACCCATTATTTGTCCTCCTTGCTCATTTTGTTTTAGGAACACTGACCTCCTTGTTCTTGCTTGCTCATGACAGGCACATTCCTGCCTCAGAGTCATCACACAAGCTGTTCCATATGCTTGGAACACTCTTCTGCCGGATTGCTATACATGTTTGACGTTCACCTCAAGTTCTTGTTCAAATATCATCTCTTTAAGGAATCTCCACACTGTTTTCCATAGTGCTTGTAGTAGTTTACATTTCCAACAACCATGTAAAAGTGTTCCCTTTTCACCACATCCATGCCAACACCTTTTTTTTTTTTTTTAATTTTTTTGATTAGGGCCATTCTTGCAGGAGTAAGGTGGTATTGCATTGTGGTTTTGATTTGCATTTCCCTGATAATTAGTGATGTTGAGCATTTTTTCATGCTTGTTGGTCATTTCTTCTTTTGAGAATTGTCTATTCATGTCCTTAGCCCACTTTTTGATGGGATTGTTTGCTTTGTTCTTGCTGATTTGAGTTCTTTGTAAATTATGAATTAGTCCTTTGTTGGATGTATAGATTTTGAAGATTTCCCCCCACTCTGTGAGTTGTCTGTTAACTCTGCTGATGGTTTATTTTGCTGTGCAGAAGCTTTTTAACCAAGTCCCATCTATTTATCTTTGTTTTTGTTGCATTTGCCTTTTGGTTCTTTGTTATGAAGTCTTTGCCTACACCATTGTCTACAAGGATTTTCCAATGTTATCTTCTAGAATTTTTATGGTTTCAGGTCTTTAAAACTTTGATCCATCTTGAGTTGATTTTTGTGTAAGGTGAGAGATGAGGATCCAGTTTCATTCTTCTACACGTGGCTTGCTAATTATCCCAGCACCATTTATTGAATAGGGTGTCCTTTCCCCACATTGTTTCTGTTTGCTTTGTTGAAGATCAGTTGGCTACATTTGATTCAACAATCCCACTACTAGTTACCTACTTAGAGGAAAAGAAGTCATTATATGAACAGAACACTTGCACATGCATGTTTACAGGAGCACAATTTACAATTGCAAAAGTATGGAACCAGTTCAAATACCCATCTGTCGATGAGGTAATAAAGAAAATCTGGTATGTATACATATACGCCATGGAATACTACTCGGCCATAAAAAGGAAGGAAATAATGCCATTTGCAGCAACCTGGATGGAACTGGAGACTATTATTCTAAGTGAAATAACTCAGGAATGGAAAACCAAATATCATATATTCTTACTCATAAGCAGGAGCTAAGCTATGAGGATACAAAGGCACAAGAATAATACAAAGGACTTTGGGGACTTGGGGAAAAGCATGGGAGCAGAGTGAGTGATAAAAAATTACACATCGGGTAGAGTGCACACTGCTTGGGTGACAGGTGCACCAAAATGTCACAAATCACCACTAAAGAATTTATTTATGTAACCAAACACCACTTGTTCCCCAAAAACCTATTGAAATAATAAATAAATTTTAAAAAAGAGTGAGTTTCAATAGGAGGAAAACGTTGAGAATATAAACATAGAATTAAAAGTGATTAGATTGGCATTTAGAAAATCGTCATTTGTAGTCAGATATCTGCCTATGAGCTGGCATTTATAGTATTCCAGGTTTTTAAAAGTGCAATTTTAGAGTTTTGTGATGCTAAATAAACTGAAACATGCCATATATTTTGATATATTGTCCTTGAGAGCAGGCTGAGTGGTACTGAGTGCAATTTTACATTATGATATGACATGGTTTGGCTGTGTCTCCACCCAAATCTCAACTTGAGTTGTATCTCCCAGAATTCCCACTTGTAGTGGGAGGGATCTAGAGAGAGGTAATTGAATCATGAGGGCTGGTCTTTCCCATGTTATTCTTGTTATAGTGAATAAGTCTCACAAGAGACCTGATGGGTTTATCAGGGGTTTCTGCTTTTGCTTCTGCCTCATTTTCTCTTGCCACTGCCATCTAAGAAGTGCCTCTTTCCTCCCGCCATGATTCTGAGGCCTCCCCAGCCATGTGGAACTGTAAGTCTAATTAAATCTCTTTTTCTTCTTAATCTCAAATATGTCTTTATCAGCAGTGTGAATTTGGACTAATACATGATATGATAGCAGAGTCAGTCTGGCAAACAGAAAAAAAAAATATTTTTAATATACATATATGTATATTTTTTCAAAATCCAGTTGTAGCATCCAATTAAATTATGATTTAAAGGTACTTGACGGCCGGGCGCGGTGGCTCAAGCCTGTAATCCCAGCACTTTGGGAGGCCGAGACGGGCGGATCACAAGGTCAGGAGATAGAGACCATCCTGGCTAACATGGTGAAATTCCGTCTCTACTAAAAAATACAAAAAACTAGCTGGGCGAGGTGGCAGGTGCCTGTAGTCCCAGCTACTTGGGAGGCTGAGGCGAGAGAATGGCGTGAACCCAGGACGCAGCGGAGCTTGCAGTGAGCTGAGATCCCGCTACTGCACTCCAGCCCAGGCGACACAGCGAGACTCCGTCTCAAAAAAATAAATAAATAAATAAATAAATAATAAAGGTACTTGACAATGGAGAAAAAAAGTAAAACAACATTTACAATATTATAATAATTTTGATATTATTGTAAATATCAAAACAAGTAGTACTTAGGAATAAACCTGAAAAAAGCAAAACATCTGAAAACCACAAAATATTGCTGATAAGTAACAAATAAATGGAATAAATAAATGGAGTTCACAAGTCATAAAGCTCAATATTGTTGAGATGCCTACTCTTCCCACACTGATCTATAACCGTCCCAATCAAATCATAGCTGGATTTCTTCTTTTAGAAATTGACAAACTAAAATTCTGGAATTTACATAGATGTGCAGAGGACCTACAACGGCAAGTTACTCAGAAAGGCAACAAATTTGGAGAACAGTACCTGGTCTCAATACTTATAAAGTTATAGTAATTAAGACAATGTAATACTAATATAGTTATATACATGTGTATCAGCTAAGTTTTAATAAAGTTCTGAGACAATTCATAGACATAAGGATAACATTTTGAACAAATGCTCCTGAAACAATGATACAGCCCAGTGTGTGTGTGTGTGTATGTGTGTGGCTCAATACTTCACACCTGAAAGGTATGAGTGTGCACTACAAAGAGGAACTGGAAAGCTCTGGGCCTGTTGGATATGTTCACAATCTCCTTCATGGTGATTGTTTAATGGGAATATGTATATGTTCAGTTCATCTCATTTACACTTTAAATATTGACTGTTTGATATTCACTAAACATAAAGCTGTAAAAATGTTATCAAAAAAGAAAAAACAAATATCATCTCAATAAAGCTTGCCCTGACTACCACTAGCCATTTTTAAATTTCACTCCTTTTCTAAATTCATTTTCTGTACTCAGTTTTATTTTTTGTAATCTCCATGGCATGGGGATTACATCTTCTAGCATAATATGCAGTTGGTGCTCCAATGTCTTCTCTTCCCATTAGAATGTAAGCTTTTTAAAGGAAGTTGTTTTTGTTGTGTTTTTTACTGCTGCATTCCCTGTTTCACCTGGAATAATTCATTGCACATGCTATATTCTCAATATACATATGTAGAATAGATAATCATGCCTTTCACAATAAACACCCTCTTTCTTTTTAGTTTGTTGAATTGAGGGCAAGGTGAGCAAAGGGCAATGATTTTATTTGCTTTTTATGAACCTGGGACATGCCTTATTTTTTTTCACATACATGAAATAAACAGATTGATGCAAGTTAAAACGAAAATAACACTCAGCTCTGATTGGGTCAAGACCCACTCCTTTGTTACATGGGAAAAACGAGCCTGCATCTCAAACAAACTTATCATCATAGCTGATTATAAAAGTAATTCTTCCTGCTTATCCAGTGTTTTGCGAATCTCAAGTGTACAAAGAAAAAAAATACCATAATTCCACAATCCAGAAATACTATTAATATGGATGTATTTACCTGTAGTCTTTTTCCCCAAATACACATACAAGTGTAAATGTCTCAATGTATAATCACATAGTATGTATGATTTTTAATTATGTCTAGTTTATTTTAGTCCACACAACACATAGATAAAATTAGAAAAATACAACTTAAGCAAAATCTCCCTCGACCACTAGCATGATTACTTTGCTTCATTCTGTTTTTCACATGTTTTAGAATGCATCCTGTAAACCAGTTTACACAAGGTACGAACATAAATCTTCTCCATTTTAATAATTTAAAGCTATGCTCACATTCTGTCTCATTTTTTAATGTAGAACATCCAATAACTAGACAGACACCATTCATTTTGGTGGCATTAAGAATGAAATGCCCATGGCTATTTGTCAGATTTGAAGTTTATTACCTGGGAAGCAGGCAACCCCGGTAACTTGCCGGATCACTCTACTATCCTTATTTAGAGCAATCCTACACACTGGAGGAAAGTAATTGATTGGGACAATTATCTAGCCAGCCTTCCCACCTGCTCCCTCATAACAGTCAACCAACCAACTAAACAACAAATAAATAGAAGTGAACTCACTATTCTCCTGAAAATAAAAACCATTGTTTTGTAAGTATCCCGATAATGGTAA
Organism: Rhinopithecus bieti; assembly: GCF_001698545.2. Lineage (NCBI taxonomy): Eukaryota > Metazoa > Chordata > Mammalia > Primates > Cercopithecidae > Rhinopithecus > Rhinopithecus bieti. The sequence goes on from NW_016813246.1 coordinate 222,473, forward strand.
CAAAACCAATTTTACGTGAATGAGATAGATAATTTTACACACAGGAAGGTACAAAGAATTGCTTTTGCCTCAAGTATCTGGTTACTTAAAACAATACACTTATGTTTGGTCTGACTGTCTATGTGTCCTTTCACACTTCCGGTGTGAAGTGAGACAAAATTGCCTTATTTCTCCATTTATGTTTCATTAACCTTACCATCAAGAATAGAATACTCATTTTTTTCCTTCAGTGTGAAAACTGTCCCCCTTTGACCCATTCCACAGACCATACAACAGTGACCAATATCCACAAAGTTTCTATTTGACCCATGAATTATTTTAAAACAGCACCTCCCTGTGTTATTGTTGTTAAGGAATGCATGGGAAGGAAATTTCCAAACTTTTTTTTCTTGGAATTATGCCATCCTTTCTGAGTTTCATTTTAGAGGTAAAAGTACAGAACTAATTTAAATTTTAATATTCAGATTACATTCCACCTTTGACTATATACAGAGTTTTATATACTATCTCCTTGAATAATGCAGTGGAAGCATATTTTCATCAGATTTCTTTCTTAGATCAGTGCACAGCCTCCTCCCAACTACATCCTGATGTGGAGCTGGCCCATTTCAGTATTGAAGCACCGTCAGGCAATAGAAAACTTAGGGAAACTTAGTATTTATTAGTTTGCAGTTTGAATATTAACTTGGCTGAATTGCGTTCCAATGGGTCCTAGACACAAAAAAAGAGATACAAATGGCTTCTGGCCACAGAACTGGAAATAAATTCCATTCCTTCCTTATTAAGCACATATTCTTTTTGCATTATTTATTTAGTTATAGAACACACATAATGTGCCAGGCATTGTTGTAGGCTCTGGAGGTACAGAAGCTTGAGATAATGAATCAAAGTATTTATCACACTTTCATGTGGGATAAGGTAGTTAAAGGTAAGAAAGTTTTTAACAAAATTACCTATGAAAAAACAAAAGCTCAGAAAGATCAAGAGTAATGTTCATGGTTACTAGCTAACTAATCAGATAATTAATGAATAAATGGCATGTTTCTAGAGTTACACTACCTGGGTTTAAATCCTAGATACACCATACTCAGGAAATTAAAACATCTCATGCCTCAGTTTGCTTATTGATGCACGACAAAATGATAGTTATCATACAGAATTGTGGTGAGGAACAAATGAGCTAACATGTGTAAAACAGTAGAGCGCCAAGCACAAAAGTGTCCAACACGTGAACTATTTTTAATATCTACATTACATGCTATCTCATTCAACAATAACCCATGCTATTTTTAAGGTAGAGAAGCAAGCTAACAAAGTAACGTGATTTTAAAATAAAATGCTAAAGAGAGTTTTAGACCATTTGCAGGAAATAAATGAAATATCAGTTTACTGGGTTTTAGTGTGCTAAGTTGATTTATGCTGTTGAATCAGGGGAGGGTGCTAGACAGGCAAAGATGTTAAGTTTTTTAAATTGTGGTAAAATATATACAACAAAATTTACCATTTTAATCATTTTTAGATGTGTCATTCAGTAGCATCAAGTACTTTGACACTGTTGTGCAGCCATCACCACCATTCTTCTCTAGAACTTTTTCATCTTTCCAAACAGAAACTCTATACCCATTAAACCATCTCTCTCCATTCTCCTCTCTTTCAAGCCCCTGACAACCATCATTCTATTTTCTGTTACTATAAATTTGACCACCGTAGGTACTTCACATAAATGGAATTATACAGTATTTGTCTTTTTGCAGCTGGTTGATTTCACTTTGCATAATGCCTTCAAGTTTCATCTATGTCATTGAGTATGTCAGAATTTCATCTCTTTTTAAGGCCACATAATATTCCCTTGTGGGTACACAGCATTTATTTTTCTATTCATCTGTTGATGGATACTTGGGTTGATTCCACCTTTTGACTATTGTGTATAATGCTGCTAAAAATAGCAGTGCACAAGTATCTATTCAAGACCTAGGTTTTGATTCTCTTGGGTATATACAAAGTAGTGAAATTTCTGATCATACGATGATTTTATGTTAGATTTGCTGGGGAACTGCCACATTATTTTCCACAATGGCTACATCATTTTCCATTTTTACTAGCAATACACAATGGTCTCAATCTCTTTACAACTCTTGTCAACATTGGTTATTTTCTGGGGTTTTGTTGATGATAGTCATCTGATGGGTATGAAATGGTATATCGTTGTTCTGATTTGCATTTAACTAATGATTAGTGTATTAGTCTATTTTCATGCTGCTGATAAAGACATACCCAAGACTGGGAAGAGAAAGAGGTTTAATTGGACTTACAGTTCCACATGGTTGGGGAGGCCTCAGAATCATGGCAGGAGGCAAAAGGCACTTCTTGCATGGTGGCAGCAAGAGAAAATGAGGAAGAAGCAAAAGTGGGAACCCCTGATAAACCCATCAGGTCTTGTGAGACTTATTCGCTATAACAAGAATGACATGGGAAAGACCAGCCCTTATGATTCAATTACCTCCCCCTGGGTCCCTCCCACAACTCATGGGAATTCTGGGAAATGTAATTCAAGTCGAGATTTGGCAGGGACCCAGCCAAACAATATCATTCTGCCCTGGCCCCTCCAAATCTCATGTCCTCACACTTCAAAACAAATCATGCCTTCCCAATAGTCCCTCAAAGTCTTAACTCATTTCAGTGTGAACCCAATAATCCAATTAACAAGGCAAGTCTCTTCTACCTATAGACCTGTACAGTCAAAAGCAAGCTAGCTACTTCCTAAATACAATGGGGGTACAGGTATTGGGTAAATACAACCATTCTAAATGAAAGAAATTGGCCCAAATCAAAGAGGTTACAGGGCCCATGCAAGTCTGAAATCCAGCGGGGAAGTCAAATTTTTATTAAAGCTCCAAAATAATCTCCTTTGACTCCAGGTCTTGCATCCAGGTTACGCTGATACAAGAGGTGGATTCTCACGGTCTTGGGCAGCTCTGCCCCTGTGACTTTGCAGGGTACAGCATCCTTCCTGACTGCTTTCATGGGTCAGCATTGTATCTGCGGCTTTTCCAGGTGCATGGTGCAAGCTGTTGGTGGATCTACCATTCTGGGGTCTGAAGACAATGGCCCTCTTCTCACAGCTCTACTAGGCAGGACCCCAGTAGGGACTCTGTGTGAGGGCTCCAACCCCACATTTCCCTTATGCACTGCCCTACCAGAGGCTCTCCACGAGGGGTCCATCCCTGCAGCAAACTTTTGCCTGGGCATCTAGGTGTTTCCATACATTCAAAATCTAGGTAGAGGTTCCCAAACCTAAATTCTTGACTTCTGTGCACATGCAGGCTCAACACCATGTGGAAGCTGCCAAGGCTTGAGGCTTCCACCCTCTGAAGCCAAAGACCAAGCCGTACATTCACCCCTTCCAGCCAAGACTGGAAGGGCTGGGACACAGGGCCCCAAGGACCTATGCTACACATAGCACAGGGACCCTGGGCCTAGCCCACAAAACCACTTTTTCCTCCTGGGCCTCTGAGGCTGTAATAGGAGGGGCTGCTCTGCCATGAAGGTCTTTGACATGGCCTTAGACATTTTCCCCATGGTCTTGGGGATTAACATTAGGCTCCTTGCTACTTATGCAAATTTCTGTAGTTGGCTTGAATTTTTCCTCAGAAAATGGGTTTGTCTTTTCTATCTCATAGTCGGGCTGCAAATTTTCCAAACTCGTATGCTCTGCTTCCCTTACAAAATTGAATGCCTTTACCAGTACAACAAGTCACCTCTTGAATACTTTGCTACCTAGAAATTTCTTCTGTCAGATACCCTGAATAATCTCTCTCAAGTTCAAAGTTCCATAAAACTCTAGGGCAAGGGCAAAATGCCACCAGTCTCTTTGCTAAAATGTAACAAGAGTCACCTTTGCCTCAGTTCCCAAAAAGTTCCTCATCTCCATCTGAGACTACCTCAGCCTGGACCTTATTGTCCATATTGCTATCAGCATTTTGGGCAAAGCCATCCAACAAGTCTATAGGAAGTTCCGAACTCTCCGACATTTCCTGTCTTTCTCTTAGCCCTTCAAACTGTTCCAACCTCTGCCTGTTACCCAGTTCCAAAGTTGCTTCCACATTTTCAAGTATCTTTTCAGCAGTGCCCCCACTCTATTGGTATCAATTTACTGTATTGGTCCGTTTTCATGCTGCTGATAAAGACATACCTGAGACTAGGAAAAAAAAGAGGTTTAATTCGACTTACAGATCCACATGGCTGGAGAGGCCTCAGAATTATGGTGGGAGGCAAAAGGCACTTCTTACATGGCAGCAACAAGAGAAAATGAGAGAGATGCAAAAGCGGAAATCCCTGATAAAACCATGAGATCTCATGAGACCTATTCACTACCACAAGAACAGTATGGGGGAACCACCCCCATGATCCAAATTATCTCCCACCAGGTCCCTCCCACAACACGTGGGAATTATGGGAGATACAATTCAAGTTGAGATTTGGTGGGGACACAGCTAAACCATAGCAATTAGTGATGCCAGGCACCTTTTCATGTGCTTATTGACCATCTGTATATCTTCTTTGGAGCAATGTCTATTCAACTCCTTTGCCCATTTTAAAATTAGGTTGTCTTTATGAGTGAATTGTAAGTTCTGTGCACCTAATACAGATTAATCAATTGATTGCACTTCCTGGTAAAAGCTGTGGAATAATTTTTTTTTTTACATCTTAGCATGAATGAAAGAAAGGCAAATGTATAACTTGTTTCCTTTTAAGGCAGATAAAATGAAGCTGTATACATTTTGGTAGACCCTAAATATAATTACATACACAAATCCTTCACTTCATTTTCTACTGGGCTCTACTGATGATCTTAATCAGATCTTAATCTCCAAATTTTGTCTAGATATGTCCTTGATTATGCCCATTGCCTATGACTCTGTGTGTGTGTAATTTGTGGTTTAAACAGTACATACATGCTAGTAATATTTCACAACTATAAAATGGATTGTTTTGGACATGGTCAACTCCCTCTCCTGAGGTAATGTAGCTTAACTATTACTTCATTGATTCTTATGGCTGCACAAAAGACATTTAACAAATCTATTTTTTTTCCTAAAACAATGTAAATGTATTTATTATTTTCCTTCATCAAAACAACTACATATATGAATCCAATATCACCATATCTCATCATGATTTAATATACGCCAGGGCCTTTCTAGAAACTACAGTTGTGATTACATTATCAGAGCACCCTCCTCTGTATGTAATGACAGCTAGCAGGTGTTGATGCAAACAGCCTGCTCTGGAAAGCTTTTTAGTAGGATGGAGTTAGGCATCTAACTCTCACCTCACATCCTATTTCTACCATTTGCTATATGTCATCCAAGGGACTTAGCCTCTCCAAGCTTTAATTTCCTTTTTTACAAAATGTAGATTTTGATACTTATCTCATAATATTGTTATTAGGAATAAATTATAGATTTAAACATATTTAACAACAGAGGCACAATAAACATTAGCTAGCATTTCTGACTTTTCATCTATACCTGAAATCTTAATACAAGAGTTAGTATATATTTCCTGGTACCAAAACAACAATGCAGACCAAACTTGAGTGTGTTAGAGTGACAGGACTATGCAACTTCACAGGATAAAAATTCATGCTCTTTGTGATTAGTAATGAGGGATTTCACGCAAGAAGTGAAAGGGCCAGGACTGACCAGATATCCTGGTCCAGGATCCTTGTGATACACAGGGAAGTGGCCATGGATCTAATTCCTACAGTCATAGTGCTTAAAGTCATCACTAGGGTGACAACAGTCTCCAATTTGCCTGATAATCCCAGTAGACACCTGCTTTCCCAGGGCATTTATTCAGAGAAACACCTGTAATTCTCAAGACTGTCCTGATTATCTCAAGAAAGTAGATAAAGAAAAGTGTGTAAACCCAACATAAGCAGAAGAAAATAGTAAAAATAAAATTGAGAATAGGAAAGCAACTTAAAAATAACAAAACCAGATAAGTTTCTTTAAAAATATCAGTGATTCTGCTAAACCTCTAGCAAGACTGATGGAGAAGATAAAAGACACAAATAACTAATAGCAGTAATAAACTGGATATACACTACAGATTCTGCAGCCACTAAGAACAAATTAATGCTCATAAATTCAACAACTCAGAATAAACTGACCAATTCCATGAAACATAATCAAAATTCAATCAAGATGAAATACATAGCCTGTTCTATGATGGTACCATAACCATTAAATAAATGTGTAATTAAAAAGCTCCCCAAAAAGAAATCTCCAGGCCCAAATGGCATCACTTAGAAATTTTACCAAACATTCAAAGAAGAATTTAAACCAATTTTATCAGTTGTTTTAGAACTAGAGGAGGAAGAAACAGTTCTTGTTACCTTGACATCAAAACTAGAAAAAGTTCAAAAAAAAGAAAGCTACAAAATGAAATCTTATATGAACATAGAAAGCAAAATTCCAATAAAATATCAGCCAATCAAAGTCAGCAATGTATAAAAATGATTATATATCATGACCAAAAGGTATTTATTTCATTGGTTCTTCATCTTATGCCTGCACAAAAGACATTTAGAAATACCTCATCTTATCCTAAAACAATTTAAATTTATTTATTGATTTATTGTTATAGTCTGCAAGGCTTGTCCCACATTCAAAAAGCAATCAATGAATTCATTGTATCGATGGGCTAAAAAACAAGAAAAATATTCACATTATGTCAGTTAACACCAAAAAAAGCATTTGGCAAAATCCAACACCCATTTATTATAAAAATTCTCAGCACACTGGGAATAGAGAACTTCCTAAACTTGAGTTTTAAAAAATCCACAACATATCTACAAACTAATAGGATACTTAATATTGACAGACAATGTTTCTCCTTTGAGATGGGGAACAATGCAAACCTATTCACTCTCACTACTATTATTCTACATAGTGTTGAAAATTCTAGGCAACACAATAGGCAAAAAAAAAAAGAAATGAAGACTTGAAAAAAATAAAACTGTTCTTGTTTGCAGATGACATGATTATTTACATAGAAAAACCCCAGGGATATACAAAAAATACTCCAATAATGAGTACAGCGAGGTTCCAGGATCTTACAAGATCAATACACAAAAACTAATTGGATTTCTACATACGAAGATTGAACATGTAGAAACTGAAATTAAAAACAATACCATTTACAAGCACATAAAAAAATGAAATACTTAGATTTAAATCTAACTAAACACATATAGGATCTGTATGCTGCAAATTTTAAAATGCTGACAGAAATCAGAAAAGAAATGCATTGTGTTTGTGAATAGGAAAACTCAGCATAGTAAGGATATCAATTCTCCTCAAATTATTTCTAGTTATAATATGACTCTTATCAAAATATCAGTATGTTTTCTTGCAGACATAGGTAAGTTATCGTAAAATTCATATAGAAAGGCACAGGCCCCACAATAGCTAAAAGCATCTTGAAAAAGAAGAATGAAGTGAAAGAAGTAATTCTACCTCGTATTCAGAACTACTATATAGCTATAGTTATTAAGACAATGTGGTTAAGAAGGAGGGGTAAATCCATAGGTCAATACAGTAGAATAGAGAACCCAGAAATAGACTCACCAAAATATGCACAATTGTATTTTGACAAAACTGTATAAGCACTTCAATGAAGAAAGGACAGCCTTTTAAACAACTGGTGCTGAAGGAGTTAAATTATAGAAACTGGGAACAATTAGTGGGTGACAGGAATCAGGAACAGAGAGATGGAGTCAGGGTGGATGAGAGTGACTATAAAAGGCAACATGAGGGGTCTTTGTAATGACAGAACTTCATCGTAACTGTTATCAATGCCAACGACATGCTTGTCATATTGTACTATGATTTTACAAGATGTTACTGCTGGGGGAAATAGGTAAAGAATGTGGATTATCTCTCTGTATGATTTCTTCCAACTTCATGTGAATCTAAATGTATCTCAAAATAAAAATTTTAGTTAAAAACTGTCTTCGTGTGACTGATAAAATAAGAACTATCTAGCTATCATCAGGAGGAACTCTAGAAATATCAGAATCTATATTCTTTTGAGATGGAGTCTCACTCTGTCACCAGGCTGGAGTGCAGTGGTGCGATCTCAGCTCACTGCAACCTCTGCCTCCTGGGTTCAAGCGATTCTCCTGCTTCAGCCTCCCGAATAGCTGGGACGACAAGCGCGTGCCACCATGCCCAGCTAATTTTTATATTTTTAGATGAGATGGGGGGTTTCACCATGTTGGCCCGGATGATCTCAATCTCCTGACCTCGTGAATCTCCCAACTTGGCCTCCCAAAGTGCTGGGATTACAGGCATGAGCCACTGCGCCCGGCCCAGAATCTATATTCTTTACAAAAAGCAATGTAAAAATATATGACTAATAATGATAGCTAAATTTATTGAGTATCTACTAGGCACTAATCACTTTTTTAGGTACATTGCATGTGGTATTTTCTCTTTACAAGTCTGTGAAGTAAACATCATGAATACCGTTACCTAATGTGAGAGAATGTTAAAACATAATGAGGTGGCTGGGCACAGTGGCTCACACCTGTAATCCCAGAACTTTGGGAGGCCGAGGTGGGCTGATCACTTGAGGTCAGCAGTTCGAGACCAGCCTGGCCAACATAGTGAAACCACATCTCTACTAAAAAAAAAAAAAAAAAAAAAAAAAAAGTACAAAAATTAGCAGGGCATGGTGGTGCATGCCTGTAGCCCCAGGTACTCAGGAGGCTGAGACAGGAGAATCACTTGAAACTGGGACAGGAAGGCTGCAGTGAGCTGCTGAGATCACACCACTGCATGCCAGCCTGGGGGACAGAGTGAAACTCCATCTCACACACAAAAAATACATAGTGAGGCTTGGCACTCTGTTCAAGGTCAAACGGATATTGTTAAGATTAAACCCAGGACGGCTGATAACAGTATCTATGTGCCTAACACTTTGCATACTGCCTCCCAGTACAGAAGGCAATAAGCTATATTGAGCATGGTTTGCCTCACTGAAAATGGATTTTCAATCAACATATGGCCCTCCTCATGAAGTTCCAAGATAAAACAACAAAAAAACCAACTCACTTGATCATTAGTTGCCTAGCTAACTATGTATGTAGACCTAGTAGAATATCTGAACAACAATTAAGATTTTAATGCTACAAAAGGTAAAGAATAAATAAATATATCATTTGGCTTCAGGATTCACATTTCCGCCTTGGAAAACTACCAGCTGTAAATGTGTGGTTTATCTTTTTCTTAATGGTTCGACAGAATAGTTGCATCTTATGTTGGTCAGTGCATTAATAACAGAAAACTAGCTAAAGTAGCCATAGAGTTTTAGAGATTGTGACAGGTGCCTTGTCAACAACTAGCATAGGGACTCATACATAATAGGTTCTCATTTAATACATAAGTATATGAATTTATACGTGAATTAATTTTATGAAGCATCTAATATATTCCAACTATTGTATAAGCACTGATACAAAAATGAATGAGACATGGTTTCTGGTAAAACAGACATGTACATGGTCAATTGAGATAAAATGTGAAGTGTAAATAAGTCTTTAAAAATAAGTGTGTTAGTGCAGTGACACAGGAAAGCGGATTTGGAACATCCGGGGTTTGTAGTGGATGGTAATGGTAGAAGAAAATCTAAACAATTTTTGAAAAGGCCTAACAATTTCTCAGAAAGGCAAGAAAATAATCTTTCATTTATTCATTCATAACATTCAGCAAATTTAGTGAATGAATGTCATGAACCAACTATTACTTTTAGTTATTTTTTTTCCCTATCAATTTCAGTGCACTTTAAATGGGAATAAGCATGACACTGACACCAAGTAAATCATTACTGGTTGGTTGATTTATGTGATATAATGAGAGTCACGGAATGGACAAAGCCTGCAATCATAGCTTGTACACTCTGTGCAGACTTTGATCCTAACCTCAGCCAAAGATTGTTCTCCATTCTTTTGTTCAGTGCTCACTGACCTATGGACATTATAATTTTTACAGTGACTTATTATTAAAGAGCCCACCAATACTTCAGGCAAGCAGGAGTGCTGAAGAGTTATCTACCCATCTTCTACTCACCTAGCCTACAGACAGTGCATCATAAAAAAGCACAGAATCTTCCATTTGTTCTACTCAGGGTTCATACCTAAACCATGTATGTGATTCATGGACAATTTTTTTTCAGAAAGAATCCTGATTATATTCAAAATTTGACCTAATATATTGTCTTTAGTGTCGTGCCACAATATAATGAGTAATTCCACTGTATTATACCCAGAGAAACTCTTTCTTTTCCCGCTTAGAAATGGTTTTGTTCTGACTTGTTGTTGGTCTGATTTACCATGAGATTTATTATTTCCTTATCAGACACTTTAGTAATTAAGTTCCTTATGACAATGCTTTTTTGGAATTATCAATTGCTTTTAAATGCACAATTTAATGAAGTAATTCACAGAGTAGAGTCAATATCCAAAAAAAAATCACCCAAGGCAATAGGCAATGCCTTTCAAAAGGACACTATGGGGTATTAGATCCCCAGATTCATAGCTTCCTTATATTCTTGTGAAGAAAGTGAAGCAAAGCCAGGGACCCAGCTGTTTTTTTTGTTTTGTTTTGTTTTGTTTCGTTTTTTGTTGTTTTTTTTTTACTGACATGATTCCAAGAAATTCTGAAGAAAAAGAAAGTAAAATTGTACCATACAAAATGATGGTAAGATAGGGTGGAGACTCTGATATTTCATCCTTTTGCATCTTGCCAATTCACTCGCCTACTACACATAGACATATAAATCATCCAGTTCCTTCATTTCCCTTTCTAGTTCATCAGCAGGCTGCATCTTCATTTGAAAAGCACTTTGTAGTTCTCAAAGGATAATTCAACAAGTGCAGGATGATGTTTCATTCCAACAATAACAACAACAAAATTGAATTTTGGATGGCCTTTAGCATTCCACAAAACAGCCTCTAAGGAGCCCCTGTAATTATGGTGTCTAAGTCTAAAGAGGAAACAGAAGAAATTCAAATCAAGAATTTAGAAGTGAAACATGTTTGCTAGGCTTTCTCTCTCCTGACTTAGAACGTTGCTTCCAAAAGGTTTAGTATTTTGCAGTCATGTGATATGCAGTCATTCAAAAAACACAGGGCTAGAAGACTGGGTAGATTCAAACAAGAATAACATAAATAGTCTCACGAAACCAACAGTCTGGTATATGTGTAAACAGGGAGGAAATTTTTTGAGTTCTTAGTATATAGCTGTGGCTTTGGCCTATGTTTGCACACATCTTATTCAATCTTTACAACAACCCCATAATACAGCTTATGTTACCTTCTTTTCAGAGAATAGGTTTTCATGTGGTTCATCAAATTTGCGACTGATGCAGATGTAAGCCAACCTCATTACCACTGACCTGGTCAAAGCCCCATCACCTGTGGCCTTGTCCATTCAAATGGCTTCCTAATTGGTCTCCACATTTATTTTTGCCCCTATCCAACCTGTTCTGCACTAAAAAGCCAGGGTAAGCCTTTGAAAACGTAAATAAGACCCTACCACTTCCCTGCATGAAATGCTTCATTGGTTTCTCTCTTCATTTAGACCAAATTTCTAACTCATCAATGGCTTACAGTGTAGCACTGCATGACAGGGTCCTTACCTACCTCCAACCTCATCTCTTCTTTATCCCCCACCCCACCTTCCCACTCAACACACACACTTTTGCTCCTTGAGCTGTACTCACTCTGGGATCCTTTCAGTTCTTCACAAAAACTGAACTCATTCCAGTCATTCTAACCTCAGGACCTTTGTACAGATGTTTTTCCTTTGAATTCGCCCCAGTCCCAGCCTCCTCCCTACCCAACCCAGCCTGTCATATTCAATATTCTGTAGTGCTTGGTCTCAAGTGTCCCTCCTTAGGCTTTTTCTGATCATCCCATCTCAATTAGAGCCCTTTCGGTATGCTTCCATATACCAAAACCAAAAAATCCTGACATGATTTTCATGGTATGTTTCACAATTTAAAAAGCATATTTGCATGATTAAGTCTACTAGACTATAAACTTCTGATAGTAAAGTCCAGGTTGCTTGGCAACGCTGTTACATCCAAGGTACCTAGCAGTACTTTGCCCATGGTAGACACTCAGGATTTTACTGTTTACCTAATGAATTCACTAATTTAAAGGGTTCTTTAAATTAGCTGCCACATTGGAAAAGCCTCCAGAGCCTCAATAACAAATAGCATCATCATAGTCAATGTTAACCAAACCTTTATATTTCTAATGTTGTACTTAGTTACACATGTTTCTCCCGACTCTTAGGAGAACCCAGTGAAGAATGCATTATAATTCATTTTCATTGATGAAACAGATTCATAATGTTTAATTATCTAATCTTACCTAATTAGTAAGTAGTTGAAATGGATTCAATATAAGTACATTTTGCTTTTAAATCAGGACTTCTCCATGTCCAGTGATTGGTGGCTTTGTGATATTCGACTATGTCGGTTCTTCTCCTTTGGTTCTGCTTATCTTTCTCAGTATGTCCTGGGAGGCTGATCTCTATGGGTTATATTCCCAGGTTCCTTTGATTCTCTTTCTCCTGTGGTCCCATCGGGTTCAGCCCATAAGAAGCACTTACACGTCATAGGATCAGAGGAAGATATGTCAAAGCATTTATTCCCACCCCTGCTGCTTCTCTTGTCAGTTTTTATTGGGTGGCTTTCTTCTATGGCTACAGAGATCACTGGTAATATATTTTCTTCCCTCTGTCCCTTCACGATTGTTTTACTCATGGTTCTCCAGAAAGACAGAAGTGATAGGAGATACATATATATATATAGTATATATACTATATATATATATATATAGTCTGTGTCAACAATGAAAATGGGAAGCATATTCCTCATTAGGTTCTTCTAAGAGTTAGAAGAAACATGTAAGCACAATATCAGAAATATAGAGGTTTGATTAACATGGGCTAGGATGATACTTGTTACTGAGACTCGAGGNAGGATTGTTTTACTCATGGTTCTCCAGAAAGACAGAAATGGCAGGAGATATATATACATATAGTCTCTGTGTCAACAATGACAATAGATAGCATATTCCTCATTGGGTCCTTCTAAGAATTAGAAGAAACATGTAAGCACAATATCAGAAATATAGAGGTTTCATTAACATGGGCTAGGATGATATTTGTTACTGAGACTCGAGGTTTCTCTAGCTTTTGCAGCTAATTTAAAGAGACCTTCAAATTAGTGTATTTTTAAAATATTTTTCTTTTAATACTCAATTCCTTCATTGTATTTGAAAGTGATTAACACAAATTTGTATTTGAAAGTGATTAAAACAATAACAATAGACACTTTTGGGAGCCTCACCTGTTATGTAAAACCAAGGACTTTTCAAACATAAACTGGAAGGTTTTAACAAATAATCCAGTAGGTTTGCCTGCCAAGGAGTCTAATATTCAACTGTATTGCAGAAAGAAGTACAGTGGTTATGTAAACTGTCATAACCACTAACTTAACACATGGCGTTACTTTGCTTACTTTTAGCAGATGATTTAACTACTGTTGTTCCTCCTGGAGATAATGATACTAACTCCCCACCTTCGTAAGTTGCTTAACTACCCTTCCATTCTACCTCTAAAAATACATAAAAAACAGAAGTGGTTTAGAAAGTAAATTAATATGAGAGTTTCTAGGATTCTGAGGTTTTATAATTGCAGAGACATGGAGTTCCTTTCGTTCTGCATGAGTATACAGGAGAGGCAGTATGTGTGAGATATTAATAAATTAGTATATTAGGTAAACAAATACTTACTGTCTACCACAGGCAAAGCACTGCTAGATACCTGGGGGTGGGGAGTGTGTATATACATATGAGAGGAGGGGGTAGGGAGGGAGGGGGGAGAAAGAGAGCGAGAGAGAGATGTGAGAGGGATTTATTAGTAAAACTGGCTCACATGATTATGGAGGTTGAGATGTTCCAGAAAGGGTCGTCTGGAGACTCTGGAAAGCTGACGATGTGGCACAGTTCAAGTCCCAAGGCCTTACAAATAAATAACCTGATGGCATAACTCTCATTTCAAGGCTGAAAGCCTGAGAACCTGGGGTGGTCGGGGTTGCGGGGGACGGGCTTTGGTGCAAATCCCAGAGTCCAAAACCTGGAGAACCTAGCTTTCTGACATCCAAGGGCAGGAGAAGGATATCCTGGCTCCAAAAGAGAGAGAAAAAGAATTTGCCCTTCCTCTGCCTTTTTATTCGCTCCAGGCAGCTGGATTAAACCATGCCGGCCTGCATTGAGGGTGGAGCTTCTCCACTCAGTTCGCCAACTCACAGGCCAATCTCTTCTGAGAAATACTCTCACAGATACACCTGAGGCAGCCCAAGCATTAAAATCAAAAGCAAAACCACCTGGGTTTCCCTTTTAGCAGAAAAAGAATGGACTGCGTGTGGTCTGGAAGGCTGAGAATAAATAATGCTCTACCAGCTATTGCAGTGTCCCTGAATGAAGTCAAGCTGAGGCCTCAAGTCAGCCATCACAGGCCTGGGGGTGGCAATGGCTTCCCACAGCTGCTCTCCTGGAGCTGCTGCTTTGCCCTCCATGGCCCCCTTAACTCTGAGCACCTGTCTCAAAATAGCATCTTTATTGAACCATCGAACTCTTCCACTAAACCCTCTGGATGGGCCATTCATTTCTACCTGAGACCATATAATTCCTAGTTGGTAGAAAACTTGTGTCTATTATTTCATGAATATTGGAAGGAAAAAAATAAGTTTTCCAGAATTTCCACTCACACTTTTATCTCCCTGACAATAATGACAACGAAGGTAATATTTAATAAGCTTTTATACTTTTATGTGTAGTAAGCCTTGTGACATAGTGCTATTTTTCCATTACTTAATTAAATCTTCACAAGTATTCTATGGCACAGGTAGTATTATCCCAACTTTATATATGAGGGGATAGGCACAAAGAGGTTATGTCATTTACCTGAAGTCAAAAGCAGCAAGTGGTGAAGCCAAGATTTGAGCCTGGCCAGCTGAATCCAAATCTGATCCTCGTTCCCAATGCCACAATTACAAGGATTTTATAAAAATAGCTCTCAGAGGCCAGGTGTGGTGTGGTGGCTCACGCTGTAATCCCAGCACACTGGGAGGCCTAGGCAGGTGGATCACCTGAGGTCAAGAGTTCATGACCAGCCTGACCAATATGGAGAAACCTCATCTCTAATAACATACAAAAGTAGCTGGTTGTGGTGGAACATGCCCATAATCCCAGCTACTGGGGAGGCTGAGGTAGGAGAATCGCTTGAACCCAGGAGGTGGAGGTTGTGGTGAGCCAAGATTGTACCATTGCATTCCAGCCTGCGCAACAAGAGTGAAACTCCATCTCAAAAAAAAATAGCTCTCAGGATAGAAGAAAGTCAAGAACCCCAAGATAACTTTGTAGCAAAAGAAACCATTCATCACAATCTCATTTCTTTGCAGGTTCACATTATCTCTCAAAAATCCCTCTAAATACAGATTTCTACTTCATAACATGTATTTCCTAGTTTTAGTACTGAAATGTTTCCACTTAAATATTTGAGTAAAACTGAAAATTCAATAAAATTTGCCAAGTTCTTTTTATAACATATTGTGCTCCCTGACATAATGCCCCTCATATTCAAAAAGCCTAGATGGATGTGGGACAATTTCAGATAAAGTTATTTTGGTAGTTTTCAATACTAGAACCCTGGTCACGTCATATATTTGTTTTGTTGTTTATTTGTTTGGATTGTAACAAATACTGCCTTTCATTTATTGTGAGGATTTGTTAAATATGCATCACATGGTCTAATTTTATGTAGAGATGTGAAATATTTGACACCTTATGTCCTTCGCAAAAAACGATTTCCAAATTCCATGGAGGAAATAATCACTTTTAAGTCCTAGTGATCAACTGGATTTAGTAACACATTCATTACTTAATTTGATCTCCATAAAAACCTATGAGATATGACCTTCATTTAAGAGTGGAGGCCTGACTTAGTCACATTGCTGGTTAGGGCAAAACAAAACTGCAGCCCAGGCCTCTTGAATGCTAGGCTGGCTTCTTATGTTGCATCTTGCTCTGGCTGCTGACATTAAATAGGCATGAATCACATGGAAGTAAATCCTAATGCCTAAAGATTCCTAACAAGAGAGGAATGAGCTCCCATTAAATGAATGTGACCTTTGCTGAACCTCAAACATTTGAAACCAAGTGGATGCTTTTGGGTTGAGTCTTGGGCCACCAGACCTACAAGACCTTTCTGGGTGGATTGCAGTGCCTCTAAGGCAGCTACTGTTGAAGAGTGCTATTCATTTGCCCAGTACCTTTGGGAAAATCTGCTTTTCTTTGCTTCCTTTTAAATCTGCGATTTTAAGCAATTAATCACCCATAGAGTCTTTTAGTTCCCAGGAGAGATTTCCAGTGTTTTTGCTGCATTTCAAATCCCTTCAATTAAATCCATTTGCAAACCAAATGACTCATTTTATTATTATTTAATTTAGGACATTTAAAAATTCTTATTTCCAGATAACACTTTAAGTGACTTATTGTAAAAGCACAAGGGAAAGAGGCCAAAGACATTTGGCATAATCAAATATTAATACTTGCTGGTATTTATTTAATGCTTATGATGTGCCAGCCACCATGCTGGCTGTTTACATACCTTATCATATTTGCCCTAATCTACAAAGCAGATATTCTCATAAGAGAAACTGAGATTTCAGAACTAAAATATCTTGTCTACACAAATAAAATATAATGGAGCCAGGACTAAAACCCAAGTGTATCTCACTTCATACTCCTAACTTTATAAGCACTATAATATATTGTTTTTCTGAAAGCCTTCCCCGTGACCATGCCTACCAAAGAGAAACAAAGCATGACAGGGCAGTGGGGAGGGATAGAATTATAATTTTAAAAATTTGGTGAAGGAAAGTTTTAGTATCTGACCATACAACTTAGCTAAACATTTTGCAGCAGATAGGACAAAGGGAAAAAAATGCAGAAATGTCCAGGGGAATAGTAAGCGACCAAGTTCAGAGTTAGTAAATCCTGATTTTAAATTCTAGCTTGGCTACCAACTAGCTGTGTAACTTCAGACAGGTTACTTCTATTCTCTGAGCCTTAATTTAGTCATCTATAAAATAGAGATAGTGAAATTACCTTGTGTTACTGAGAAGTTTAAAGATAATATGTGCAAGGGAACTGACGGTTTCTGACACAGGACAGAGACTTTAAAAAGCCAGCAATTGTTGCAAAACTCTTCAGTTAGCCCATCGCAGTGTTTGTGTCTCAGGACACTCCTGAAATTTAGGCCTCATAGTTTGCATTTTACAGAGGAGAAACCCAAGGCTTATAAAATGTTAATAATTTTGTTAAGATTATGAAGAGCTGGGATGAAAACATATAGGTATCAACTAACAAGTCAATATTTTTTTTTCCAACACACATTGTTTTAATCATCCAACCAAAGGAGGAAGACCTGTTTATCAGAAAAACCATATCTTTTCCTGGCTTGGAGCCTGAGACGTATTGTCTGTGAGAGCTGTTAAATGACAGCGGTAAGCAAAGTAACTATCAATGTCCTAGATGACGGTTTTATGAGAAAGACGAAGGCCTTCCTTGTATGACTGGTTCTTAAATCACAGGTTCATAGTAAAAACCAAAGGTATGGTGGAAAATAAAGTTATTTAAGCTAATTTTGGCAGGGGGTGGGAGTGGAGCAGATGATGTGAACCAGACATGTAGCCTTCTTGTGGTGTCACTTAATAATACAAGGTTAAAGCTGGGAACCTCTTGAGGAGTGAATTCCTATAAACTATCCACTATGGCTTCAGTTTTATAGTGGGGCTTTTAACTAGAGTATAACAAATAGTGGATAGTTTCGATGCATATTTCTTTAATTCCAAGACAATGAACAGTTTACAGAGATTTTAATATAGGAATCTGGCCTCTTATGTGGGATATGACACATATTTTTCTAGGTATTTGGCAAGAATTTGGAGAAATAACAAGAAACTTCATCAGACTTTGGGATAAGTAAATAGCCCTAAAGCATGTCCTATCAGTCATGACCTGTAAGTGATAGAATCATTCCCAATTTCATGAGTGCCAATCAGTTTCATCCAAATGTTAAACATGGAATTAATTCTTCCTTCATTTCCTTCATCTGCGGTCTTTGTATATGGTTTCTCCCTTGCTCACTTAGCTTGGTACTATGTTGCTCCCTTAACCTTTATTTTTCATTTCTGTATAATGGAGACAATACTAGCCCTCCCTTAGTCATGGTGAATATCAAATGGGATGGCTTATATAAAGTTCTTTGAAGCATGCAAAAGGTAAGGACCTGAATTATATTAAGTTGATAGGAATTTTCTAAATGAGAGTCAAAATTTCTAAAGTGTTTTCACAATCTATTGCTGTTTTAAGTGATAAATGGCAGAATACCACACCCTAAATATGTGCATATATTTATACACATACACCTTACTGGGAAATGTGAACTAATGTTTGCTGATACCTATCATAAACTAGGCTTTTTAAAATTCTCTATCTCATTTAATCTTCACAATAATCCTCCAAGAGATCAGTGCCTTCCTTCCTCTGTTTAGAGGCCCTATCACATTCCTAGGATGGGGCAGCTGGCATTTCTAAACAAGTCCTTTGAAGAAATGATATAGGAACTCAGACTACTTGGTACCTGAGTACTCTCTTCATCCATCCATTGATGAGGCTACTTTTTCATATTTATAGAATAAAAAAGTATACAGTTAGAGGTGATCCAGGTCCCTCTTGTGGAATGCATACATATGGCATGTGCAGCAGAGGCCTATAGTCCCAATTTATCTTGTCATGTGGATAAAGACAGATTTGGAAACCCAGGTCTTGTCTTCTTAGTAGTGAACATATTTTGTAAGTGTCCGCTGATGAAGCGCTGTTCTTCAACTGTGTTGTGATGTAGTATGAGATTATCCTGAACATTAATGCAAACAGGTGGTGACTGTGAAGCCACCTACCTAAAGCCAGTTTTGGTGTTAGGCAAAATGCAATGCTCAGTGCACTAGGGCTGAATTAACAGATTCGAAAAATATTGTAAAGCCATAGGAAAGGGTTTGCTTAAATGACAATGATATGATAGGGTGAATATTATACTGAATTAAAAAAGAAATCGAAGAAGTAGATTACAAAAATAGCCATCCATGGAGTTATTAGAATTAATGGCTTCTCATCTTTCAACTTCTAAATTAGTAAAGTACAAAAAGACGCAACCAGAGACCATGCTTGGTGATGAATAAAACAACCATGAATGCAGAAGAAGAAATTTTAAAGTAGCTTGGCAATATTCTCAAAATTAACAGAAATTAATGTTCTTATACTGGGAATGCATAAAAAGAGGAATAAAATAGGATAACATCAAGATCATTATGAAAATATAAATGATGGTAAAAATGTTAGACTGCACCAGTGATAATAATTTGATTATACTTCATGCAATATATTAACCATCTGGAAATAATTGATAAATTGAGATATATATTGAAGCTATATAGTAATTATAAATAATTACTAAACTATAGCATTTCTCACCAGGTTATGTAATTACTTATGGCCTGGCAATGACCAGCATTAGCAAGATTATAAACGCAGCAATATTATATATATATATAAGGCAATATATATAAGCAATATATATATACCCTATATTCATATATATATACTCGAGTTAGTATTTATACAATAAGTATACTAGTATAATACTAGTAGTATATCTATAAATAGTAATATATATAATACTAGTAGTATATTATATAAATATATACGTATATAGTATCTAAGTATATATATAGTATATATATATAGTATATATATATCCTAGTATAATATTATAGTAGCCTGATAAATAGTATATAGTATATACTAGTAGTATATTGATACAATATACTAGTAGAAGTAAAATTAATACAAGCTATTTTAGAAAATCATTTTCATCTCATGTAACTTTGAGGATGTTCAACAACCCTACAATCAAGCATTTAACCTCTATGGAGTTATAAGCATAGAAAATATATTGCTTATGTAATACCTAGAGACAAATATACAATGTTCATACAACAGCATTGTTTATTAACAAGATGAGATAATAATCCAAAATGCCTATCAACAGGAAAATGGTTTTTAAAGTACTTTATTCTTATACTAATACACTATCACAGAATTCATAATGAGTGAACTATAGCCATATGCTTCAGCATACATGAATGTCATATACCTAATGCTGGATGAAAAAAAGTGGAGACAAATAATTTTGGTGGACACATTTATAAAATGTTTCTTATGGATACATACATATGTAGTAAATCTAAAATAAAATGTAACTAAATGACAATTCAGAAGAACACCTTTATGCAAACAAACGAGAAAACCTAGAGGAAATGGATATATTCCTGGAAACATAAAATGTCCCAAGACTGAAACAGGAAGAACTGGAAATCACAAACAAACCAATAACCTGAGTAATGGACTTCAAATTATACTACAAGGCTATCGAAACTAAAAGAGCACGGTCCTGGTACAAAAATAGAAAGAGATCAATAGAACATAACAGAGAAACCAGAAATAAGGCCACATACCTACAACCAACTAACTTTTAATAAAGTTGACAAAAATAAACAATGGGGAAAGGACTCCCTATTCAATAAACAGTGCAGGGATAATTAGCTAGCTATATGCAGAGAAATGGAACTGGACCTCCATCTCTAACCATATGCAAAATTTAACTTTAGATAGATTAAAGACTTAAATGTAAGATCTGCAAATGTACATGATGTAAATTATAAAAGTCTTATTAATAGGAGAAAACCTAGGAAAAATTTTTCTGGACATCAGCCTAGGCAAATAATTTATGACAGAGACACCAAAAACAAATGCAACAGGAACAACAATAGACAAATGGGACTTGATTAAACTAAAAGTCCTCTTCACAGCAATAGAAATAATCAAAAAGTAAATAGAAAACCTACAGAATGAGAGAAAACAAATTATGCCTCTGACAAAGGGCTACTATCTGCAATCTACAGGAAACTCAAAGAACTCAACTCAATAAAAAACAATCCCATTAAAAACTGGCCTAAGGACAAGAACAGGTATTTCTCAAGAAAAGAAATACAGGAGGCCAGGAAACACACGAAAAAATTCTCAACATCAGTAATTACCAGAGAAATGCAAATTAAAAGCACACTGCGATATTTTACACCAGTCCTAATGGCTATTACTAAAAGCCAAAAATAACAGATGTTGGTGTGGACGTGGAGAAATGGGAATGCTTGTGTACTGTTGGTGGAAATGTAGACTGGTTCAACTGCTATGGAGAACAATATGGAGATATTTTAAGAAACCGAAAATGGAGCTACCATTTGACCCAGTAATCCCACTGCTGGGTATCTACCCAAAGGAAAAATATATCATTATATAAAAAACACAACTGCACTCGTATGCTTATGGCAGCATTATTCACCAAGGCAATCATGGAACTAATCCTAGTATCCATCAACAGTTGATTGGATAAAGAAAATGTGTTATATAGACACCATGGAATACTATGCAGCCATAAAAAGTAATGAATTACTGTCCTTTGTAGCAACATGGATGGAGCTGGAGGCCATTATCGAAAGTACACTAACTCAGAAGCAGAAGATCAAATATTGCATGTTCTCACATATAAATGAGGACTAAGCTATGGGAACACAAAAGTATACAGAGTAGTATAAGGGATATTGGAGACTCAGAAGTGGGGAGGTAGGAAGGTGATAAAAGTTGAAAGATTATCTTTTGGATTCAGTGTTCAATATTTGAGTGTCAGAGACACTAAAAGCCAAATCCCCACCATTAGGCAATACACCCATATAACACACATTCACATATGTCCCTTAAATCTAACATTAAAAAATAAAAATTAAATAAAAAAAGAAGTGTCAGTCAATAGTACTGATAATGTTTTACTTACTAAAGTATGTGACATGTAAACAGAAAAGTTCTTCTGGACATGTGAAGATATTTTATATGAAAATATTATAAAACCTCATAGTTTCAAAGTATATGGTTCAGAATAAGGGTATATGTATGCATAGATGGATGCAGGTAGACTAACGCTGGAAGGAACAATGCAAAACAAATCATGAGGAAGTAATTGCTGATACATACACAAACACTTCTTTTTTAAAAAAATAAGCTTCCTTGGTCATCAATAATATTTATTTATTTATTTTTTTTTTATTTTATATGTATACATATATATATACACACACACACACATACATATATATACACACACACACATTTCCAGCCTGGGTGACAGAGCAAGACTCCATCTCAAAAAAAAAAAAAAAAGAGGATT
>NW_016813246.1:246591-256293 GCF_001698545.2 Rhinopithecus bieti
TTTTGAGATGGAGTCTTGCTCTGTCACCCAGGCTGGAGTGCAGTGGTGCAATCTCAGCTCACTACAATCTCCGCCTCCCAGGTTTAAGTGATTCTCCTGCCCCAACCTCCTGAGTAGCTGGGATTACAGGCGCATGCCACCACGCCTGGCTAATTTTTGTATTTTTTAGTAGAGACAGGGTTTCACCATGTTGGCCAGGATGGTCTCGATCTCCTGACCTCGTGATCCAGTCTCGGCCTCCCAAAGTGCTGGGATTACAGGCATAAGCCACCACACCTAGCCCATTAATAATCTTTTAAAAATAAAAATGTGATTAGGGAAACTAATAATGTGCTCTTAATTATTTATATCTTGTAGGCAAGCATTCCTTTACTCCTCATTTAAAAATTAAAAAATAACAGTCTGTTGTATAGTCAAGTTGATAACTGTAAAATAAAACTAACAATTAAAATTGATTTTGAACCTATTAGCTTTCAATGGCATTTCTTAGCAATAATTATTCATTTGAACAATATAGCATGTGTTCAACTTCAATGCAGATGACTGCATGGAATTCCCAAGAACCTAAACAAGGGCATTTCTAGGAAAATTGTTTCTTAAACTAAATCTTAAGATTATGCTGTTTATTGAAGGCTCATTCTTGAGTATGAATGAGAAATAATTTTAATGAACAATTTTCACGAATTGGAAAGTCGAGCTCAATCACATTTGTATAAAGTCATTTGTAATACAGCACACACAACGGATAAAGCTAACTCTCAGTAAATGGTGTATTGATTTTACAGCTGTGAATGCACATTGTACTATTTAGAGGAAATGTCTGTTCCAGTATCTGTCTATTCCATGGGAATATGTGTCTACGAACTAAATGCTAAGATAAGAGCTCCTCTAATTTGTTTACATTATGTGGTACTTACCCTGGAGTATGGTAACTGTTAGAGAAAACAAAATCCACATGACATGGAACAACTTCCTTATTAAATGAAAGTGTGTACGTGCATGCACATGCATACACACACATATACACACAGAAAGATAAGGAAAGGGAGAAAAAGAGATTCAGGTTGAGAGTGGCAACCTAGTACCACCAGGTACTGTGCTAGACACTGAGAATATGAAAGCTAAAAAATGTAGTCCCTGCATTATAAGATGAGAGAGTAACGAGGTGGTCTATCAAGTTCAATGTGACAGGAATAGCGCTCTAATGTTGATATGCAAATGGTGCAGAGAGGAAAACAAATCTTCAGATGGTGACCAATTAGAGTCAAGGAAGGAGTCACAGGAGAGGAGGTGCAGACCCTTAAAGAAAGTTGTTGAGAGAATGAGAGGAGGAAACACATTCAAAGCCAACTATGCATTACCACTGAAGTCTGAAAGAAGAAGACTTTAGAGAAACAGGTGTCATTTACTGAGCATGGAGCAGGGGTACATAAGATGCAGGCAATGAGATTGGAGAAGCAAAAGGGACAGGATCAAAATAGCCTTGAATCCAGGAAGTTTTGAGTAGAGAGCTAGCATATGCATTTTTAATTATAGATGTATTTCTCTGGTAAGATTAAATGGGTCACAGTTTTAAGAGCATCACAAAATGTCCAAAAGACTGTTAAACATCACTGAATAGGAATGGCAATATATGTATGTTATTATAGATGCTTGAAGGTGAAAAAAATGACATAAAAACAAAGAAATACCAGAATCTCTTTAAGGAAATAGTCATCAGATGATTGAGGGTCCAGAGATCTGGATGTGGGGTATGATAAGCAGTCCCTCCTGAATATGACAATAACCGCATTTATTATGTGCTCCCTATGTACTAGGCAGTCTGCTAAATATTTTATATTCATTATTTTGTTTAATCTTTCCAACACGTCTAAGAGTAGGTCTTTTGAGTTCTGTTTTAGAGATGAGAAATCTGAGAATTAAAGAGGTTAAATAACTCACCCCAAGTCATACAATTAGTAAATGGAACAGTGTTTTACTTCAAAGCCTGAGCGTCTGCATATAAAAAAGGACACAAAGCCCACATCACTGGTCTAAAGAGGAGCAGGTCACCTCGCAGCATTAAGCCAAGAGACCATAGAAACGCTACTGCTATCATAAAATTAACAAAGCAAATATAAAAGTAACTACTGCTATCATATCAAAGTAAAAGTGCTATCATATCAAGGTAAAAAAAAAATAGTAACTACTGCTATCATAAAATTAAGCCAGAGAATAAAACTAGACCTAAAGATCGAGAAGAATGACTACTCCAGAGAAACAGGAAGCGCCAAAGAGCTGTAGAGTATGCCTTTATCTTCTCCAGCCTAGGGTTGGCCACTGACTCATCCAGGAAATGAATGGCAGGCTCACTGAAAGAGTATGAACAATAACAATGCCACCAGTGACAATCACAACAACAGCCTGTTTATTGGATACAAACTATGTGCAGGGTCTATGCCAAGCTTTTCATACATGAGCTAAATGGTGCTTAAACAAGCTAAGTGACTTGTCACTGTTCTTTCAAGTCCAAAACTCATTATTCTTTTATGCAGAGCTGCTTTCCACATCTGACTGAGTGAAGGAAATATCTGAATGACCACATAGAGGTGGTGTTTAAATTGCTGTATCAATCTACTCTAACAACTTTTCTGCCTCAATCATGTCTTTCTGCCTTGTAGCAGTAATTCAGAGGATGAATTTGAGGTGGGGTTTGACTCTCAACTAGTCAGTTTTGTTGAAGAGTTAGATAAGAGTACCCATAATCACTTCAATAACAAGTGGGATGTTTTCAAGTTGAAAAATTCTCATGTAGTTTGTGGGTGTGTGAGGTATTCAGAAAAATCCTATTACTAAATTGATGTAAATGCATTTTTTCCCAGGTGCCCTAAGGTATGCAGATGAGCACAGCTACATGAAGCTTATTGCACAAAAATTTAAATTCACAAAATAGATACATTAAGGAGTACTTATTCTCAAGAGAAAAAGCAATTTTCACACTATACAACGATTTCTTGAACTAGCAAATTCCTCCCTAGTGTATTTCAATTAGATTTCCATTTACAATAGAAAAAAAAATCAATTTGCAGGCAATTTGGCAGTGACACATCTATTGCATAAAGCAAAATACAGTAGTATCACTTTTTAGAGTTTTGAACAAACTTCTGTATAGAAAACACTTTGAAAAACACACACAAATAATGCTTCCTGGTGGATGACACACAAAGCATCCTTAAAGTCTCTAGTTGGTTTCATCAATAATAAACTCACCAGTACTAAGAGTTCAGCGCGTGCCAGCAAAATTCCCAAATTAATTCCTCCTGATGAACTCCCTCTTTTCTAATACATTTTTTTTTCTCACTGCTATTATGTGGAAACAAGTTGACACTGGCTTCTTACACATAGGACTTATCTAGACTTCCAGCTGTTTGACTGATAAGGAGATTACTAAGTAAACTTCTAACTCAGCCAGATGGTACGTCGCCCTGTTTGACTTGAAATACTTTCAGCTTTTTGGATTAACAAAGAGCTGAAAATTTTCAGGATAAGAAGAACTTTCCCCTCTCTACTTTTCAAGGTAGTGTTTATTCAGAGAAATAAACTTTTGGACTTTTGATTGGCATCCCTGAAAAAAGCAGCATCTGATCAACTGCATGGAGAACATGAAATTTATTGAAAGTATAAACAGTAACTATGGCTGCAAAAGAAATTGGCTTTTGTCCTTGCAAGGATGAGTAAACTGGAAAAGATTTTCACATAAACTAAATCTCTTACATAGTTGTTCCTTCCCTGAAAACCTTTAGCACCAAGATAATGACCACCTTGTAAGTGATGGTTAGATGTAAGTCATTCTAAATAGCCTCTTAAACACCAAAGGAATACAGGGACAGAGATTAACACTTAGAGCAAAATTTTAAAATCTGTGTTTTGAGTCTTGAGGTCTCCCAAAATGGCCACTTGCATGACCTTGGGCCTCTCTTTAACCTCCCAGAGACTCTCTCTTCTTATATTCAAAATAAAACCCAAAATATGTACCTCCTGTGGCATATAATCAATAAGGTATTAGCTATTGTGTAATCAATGATAATATCTCTTGTTATTCAACTCGTTCATAAAACAGCTATCTAACTATAAGTATCCCTGCAAATATTTCCTTTGCTTTTAGAAAACTTTAGCAACTACAGATTACATTCCAATAGCTCTACAAATCAGCCAGATTACACATTAATTGGCAATTCACTGTTCTGCACCAGTATGTCCTGAATTCTCAGGAAAGAAGCATGACAATGTTTTGGTTTACTCAAGAGATATAATAGACTGGTTACCAAAATAGCCCCAATTCTTCACCTGTTCTTGTAGCTATGGCCTTTGCCACGTGTCCTTGTATCTCTTTCTATCAAGAAGTAGAATGTAGTTTCCCAGTTCTTTTAATTGGGTTGAGCTTCTGACCTTCTGAGCTAATAATTAACAGACAGCAATGGAAATGATGATTGGCCAAGCTCTAAGCTTAGGCCTCAAGAGGCTTTGAACATTTCTGTTCCTTTGTTGCCCAGACACTGTCATTAAGAATATGCCTGGACTAACCTACTGAAGATACCACATGAGGGAGAGCCCACTTGTATTAGTCAAAGTCGTTCTAGACAAGCTATACTAGTTGAGCCCCAAACATCTGAGAGAATCTGGATAGATCAGCATATCTGCCTATCCAACCCACGTCTGACTAAAGATGCACAAGTGAACTTAGCTGATTACAGAAAGAATTGATTCATTTCACATGAACCATATGGGTCACAAGGCTCACGGAGATCATAGCGTGGAAGGACAAAAAGGCAAACAAGTAAATTGCTGAGGTCAGAATAATGATTCATACAATTGAGGCAAAATACAAACTGTAATAGGCCATAGAGGAGAAAGAGGTCAAGGCATCAGAGATTTTTTCATGTGGTACTTTTGGAACCAAGTCTGGAAAGGAAGAAAAATGCTGGGAAATGTGCCCATTTCCAAATTCAAGGACATATTTTCCGACACTTACATAAACACACAACAACACACACACAATGTATGGGCGGCATTATATCTACTATATATATATTTTTTTTTTTTTTTTTTTTTTTTTTTTGGATGGAATCTCACTCTGTTGCCCAGGCTGGGGTGCAGTGGTACAATTCGGCTCCTGCAAACCTCCACCTTCCTGGGTTCACGTGTTCTTTCATGCCCAGCTCCTGAGTGCTGAGATTACAGGTATGTGCCACCCATGCCCGTCTATTTTTTCTTTCGTAGGACAGGGTTTCACTGTGGTCAGGTGGTCTCAAACTTCCTGACCTCATGATCTGCCTGCCTCAGCTTCCAAAGGTGCTGGGATTACAGGTGTGAGCACTGCACCTGGCCATCATTTTTACTTTATACTATGTGGGAAGACTCAGTGGGTTAGAAGAGCTGTAAAACAACATTTTGCATTTTGGAAGAATACGCTGGTGGATGGGTGGGGCATCTTAGGGCATGAAGCGGGGAGGGGCCTGCTGAATCTATTCTACAAGCATTGTCTTAAACTATTGAGTTCTCCAAGAGAACATTCAATAGGAATGAAGAAGGAAGAGGATGGATTTGAGAATTTTCAGAAGTAGGTGCAATTGTTGACTTTTGGTTGGCAATGTAGAAGCCCCAGGCAGAAAAGTGGCCCATATTGCAGAACTGACTAAATCTCTTTACTCCAAACAGCTTTTAGAACCCCACTGTGTGATTTTCGATGGAAAGGATTTAGCCCTGAACTTTTAAGCGGATGTTGGTATTTTGGAAAGGAGAACAACCAGGAATTTCCTGTGGTTCCAAGGTGATTGAGATTTAGCTCCTAGTTTATGTAGCCTGCATTTAGACCCTTTGTAGATAAAAGGTTGGGCAGATGGCTAGAAGTGCACAACTCCACAGGTGTTGCTCTGGGACACCTGCCTGAATCTGGGTCTAAAAGTTATAGCACTTTTCAGGACATGTATGCTTGTTCCTGAAATCAGTGACGGAGTGACCATTTAAAAATCTTTCTCTATTTGTCATTCTACCTTTCTTTTATTTCCACATTAAGGCATCTAACACTAGAAACCTTGTTTCAGAAGTGTCGGGCTGTGAAAAGTGGGGCTACGAAGATTAAAGAGCATCATATAAGAAGGATATAAAATCCGACTCTGACCATTTGATGCTGGTCGTTCATGTGCCATGTGTGAAACTTAAATCCTTACTCCATGTGCCCTACGCACATGGCAATCTAGCGCTTGTCGTGTCTATATAAGAAATCTTTT
Source organism: Rhinopithecus bieti (assembly GCF_001698545.2). Lineage (NCBI taxonomy): Eukaryota > Metazoa > Chordata > Mammalia > Primates > Cercopithecidae > Rhinopithecus > Rhinopithecus bieti. The sequence goes on from NW_016813246.1 coordinate 252,861, forward strand.
TGTTACCATCATGCAGTGAGCTCAGCTCAGAAATAGACCCACCCTAGGAAAAGTTTTAAGACTGCTAGTCATCTCAGTGCCCCAGGCTTCCACGAAAAAACGTAAACAATGTATGACTGGACTAGAACTACAGGGGCCAAGCCTCCACCGACATTGACTCTGTTAAAGTATCATCACTGATTGTATCTGTTTATTCCTCATCATTTATGTATTCATCTTTTCGTATATAATTTTTGAGACCACATATAAAGATTTGCATTAAGGATAGTTGCTGAACAACAACAGAGCTCACGGTGTTTGCAATCTCCAGAGGAGTGAGGAGACAGATATTAAACAAATGCAAATAGTTGCATAATTTTAAAGTGTAGCAAATATTATGCAAAAGAAGCAACACAAATAGTCAACAGGAGAGCAAGGACTTTGTCTTTCTTTGTCGCAGTTGTATGTGCCAGGCACTGCCCTAAGACATTGACATGTAGCAATTCATTTAATTTAATCCTTAAAATGGAGGCACTCTTATTACTCCCATTTGAAGGATGAGAAAAATGAGATAAAAAGAGGTAAAGATTGGCCGGACGCGGTGGCTCACGCCTGTAATCCCAGCACTTTGGGAGGCCAAGGCAGGCGGATCATGAGGTCAGGAGTTTGAGACCAGCCTGACCAACATAGTGAAACCTCATCTCTATTAAAAATTCAAAAATTAGCTGGGTGTGGTGGCATATGCCTGTAATCCCAGCTACTCAGGAGGCTGAGGCAGAAGAATCGCTTAAACTTGGGAGGCGGAGGTTGCAGTGAGCCAAGATCGTGCCACTGTATTCCAGCCTGGGTGACAGAGTAAGACTCCGTCTCAAAAATATAATAATAACAACAACAACAACAACAACAACAAAGGTTAAAGTTAACCAAGATCACCTACCAGCAAGTGGCCAAATAAGGAGTAGAAACCAGAGAGTGGGGCTTATGGGAGGGATGTTCTCATCCACTGTGCTACCTGCCTATACCCACATTGAAGAGCTCATCTCCACCTAGTAACCCAACCCTCTCCTCTATTGCAACACATCTTATTCATCCTTTGTAATACAGCCTATGGCAAGCCTTCTGTGGCACGTCATCAAATCCCACAGAGATAGTTAATGTCTCTCCTGCATGTCTCCAAATACAAAAATAGTGTCATGGGGTTATGAGCATGCACTCTCATGCCAGCCTAACTGACTTCAGTTTCCTGCCTCTGATGCTTAATGGGCGCAAAAGATTAAGCACAGTACTTAACCTGTGTGTGCCTCCATTACACGTTACCCCGCACCACTTCCTAAACCACTGGTAGATTGTCACCATTCTGAAACACTGGGGAACTTAGAAAGGAACCCCATTACCATATTACAATGGTTTGATATGTTCACAACTAGATTCTCAACCTCTAAAAGAACACCTGTAATACAGAAAAATCTCAAAAAATACTGTTCACTGAAGGAATGAAATCCTTTGATGATCTTTGCCATCCTAGTCATCCACTAATCTTTCCAGTAACACTGGATGATTTGATATTATTTTAACATACTCTAGATTTTCATATATCTACATCATTGTTTGTATTATTTCTGCCTATTGTAAAGAACCACAATAAATCCCTTATTTAAAACCTCTATGGTCAGATGTATGGAAGAATTCATGGGGGCACGAGAGATAAAGCAATGTAATTGCATGTTATACAGTGTCCTCAGCAGGGCCTAAGACAACATTCTTTTGCCAAAATATATTAATATTTCTGGAGCACAACATATAAATATTCACACTAAGTAAAATTAGTGAAGGCTCTAGCATGTATTTTAGGTTTTGCTCCATTGGAGCTATGAAAATGTTTTTAGTTTTAAGAGGTTTTTGGACTTTGTAATTGCATACCGAGGACCTGTATTATTGCTACCCATGGTCTCTATTGGTCTAAATTATACCCATACCTCAAAAGTAAGATCTGATAACTCTTTCCCAGTAAATCTATCCTGTCTTCTGCAGCTGAAATTAACTTTCCTCTCCTCTACCCTTACCATTTTCAATCCTTTAACAGAGTGATGACATTTTCAGCCTTGTGCTTAATTTAGATGTCCATACACTTATTCTCTTTTCTAGATGGAAAGACCCTTGAAGGTCAGAAAAATGGTTACTCATATTTTATCCTTTTCTCTGTCTATGGCAGATATTATCCTTATCGTGAGTAGGACTTAACTGAACCTAAAGAATGGCTTGAACTAGGAGTGAAAGGGGAAGGATATTCCTGAAGAATATGAGAACTAGAGGGTAAGAAGACAATTTCATATACTGATTAGACCTATGTATATGGGCACTTACTAGCATGTTGCATATGTTATCATTCAGGACCAATAATCTTAAATAAGAACATTGAGACTTAGAGGGGCTGAGTGACTTGTAGTTAAATAGTGGCAACATTTCAATTCAAACTTAAGATTTCTTGAGCTTAAACTCTGTGGCTTTCCCACTGAATTTTCCACTTAGCAGAGTTGCTATGGTCTAAGGGAATTGAGGAATCTTAATGAATCTTGAAAGCTATCTGTAACTGTTGTTCAATTACAGACATGCATCTGGAAAAGGAGAGTTAAATAAAGAAACAATATTTTCCTTAGATGCAGTTGGGATTTGAGGGCCAAATAAGTCCTCTCACAAGGTTAGGGGTGTCAGAGGAATTTATCACCCTTATTGTTGCAAGGAAACTAAAGAGAATGAAGATAATATTTAGAAGGAGTCACTAGGTACAACAAGATTGCAAACTTAATTGTAATGCTGATCCCCTCTGTGTCATCTTATTAAACAGCTAGGAAAATCCTTTATCACAAAAGATTTCCAAGGATGTGACCTTTTCCTCTCTCTATTTCTATTTCACTTAAATTATCACCCTGAAGATTTCAAAGGGGTGCTCTCAGCAGTCTGATAGATTGAAGCCCCTCTCCAACTAAAGGAAACATTGATTGCGTAAAAAGGAAAAATATCAGAGATGTCCCCGGTAGGTATCTGTGAAACCATGTACTCATATAAGACTTCTTTTTTTTTGTATTTGTTATCACTTTGAAAATGACAAAGGGGCAATAAAATAATTAATTAAGTTCTGAAGTAACATCTTGTGGTATGATTATAATCAGGAAAGCAATTGTGAAAATGGCATTGTAAGTCTCGATTCCCATTCTCTTGTGTGACTTGGCCCTGAAATGTACTTAGGACACAAAGGAGAGCTGATATTTTTGTCTGAGCGAAGTTGAGAACTCAACCTGGGCTGTGAAAATTAAAGCTGCTTGTTGCTTTCTCTAAAATTCATAATAAAAATCTTGCAATTAGGATCCACAAGTACTGAATCCTTTAGATAATGCTACATACCTTTATGTGTAAATGTGTGTGTGTGTGTGTGTATATATATAATATATATATA
>NW_016813246.1:259425-262402 GCF_001698545.2 Rhinopithecus bieti
TAATGGGTCTCAAAACAGCCTGGACAGGATGGGTTTAGAAATGTCAGGAGAAGGTTGCACTTTATTAAATGAGACATACTTATTCTGAAAAGTATCCAATATTGATTTGAAATTTATGTATGCTCTATATTTTAGTTTGCTAAGTATGGTAATCCTCTCTATGTGATTAAACAGCAATTTATCACTTGATAAAAATATAGAATCATTCCTATGATGGGTGACTTTCCCAAGATTTACAGATATTCATTTGTTGTCAGAAGGTCCAGATTTTACCTCTTGCTCTGTCCCTTTCCATACCACATTTTTAAGTACCTTTTATCATACATGTATTGAAAGCGATCTTGAAAATATGTCTGTAAGATAAAAGAAACAAATGCACTCATGTGTATATACTATACTGCACACTTGGAAGCATAACGAGTTGATGAAGCCTGATTTGGGTCTAAGCCAAACAATTATTTTATGTCTTTGGTGTTCAGTCTTTCACAACATTATAAACATCAGACGGGATGATATTCTGAGATTTTAAAGGAAAGAGATTTGTCATACAAGCTGGCAGATGTGGCTGCTAAGGAATCTAAGTCTCCCAAACCTCCATTCCTATCTCTATCACGGGGGAAAAAAAAATCACTCTTTCAGTTGCTGGATCTACATACCTGTATTAGTCCATTCTCATGATGCTATGAGGATATACCCATAACTGGGTAATTTATGAAGAAAAGAGGTTTAATTGATTGACAGTTCCTCATGGCTGGTGAGGTCTCAGGAAGCTTACAATCATGATGGAAGGCATCTCTTCACGGGGTGGCAGGAGAAAGAATGACTGTTGAGTGAAGGGGGAAACCCCTTTTAAAACCACCAGATCTTGTTAGAACTCATTCACTATCACAAGAACAGCAAGGGGAAAACAGCCCCCATGATTCAATTATCTTTACCTGGTCCCCCCTTGACAGGTGGGGATTATGGGAACTACAATTCAAGACGAGATTTGGGTGGGGGCACAGCCAAACCATCAATACCCTTTACATTTATTCTGTTCTAGCTCTATAAACCACTGGAGAGTCAGGGATAGGCAAACTAAAGATTTTAAGAGCTAACAATCTGATAGGGATAGATAAGCCTTACAAGGTTGCATGAAAAACAATTACAATTATGAATACATTTTGTCAAATGTAAGAGACTGCACAAGTATAATTAGTTTGTAACTTTGCAATACCTTCCTATATGATATTATTTTTTACAAATTTCTCCTTATCCTACCTTTTGTATATGACAACCTTCTATAGCATAGGTGTATCCAGAGTACCTTGGATCCTTGATGTTATTACTTATATGGAATAAAATTTAAACTTTCTTATGTGGCAGAAAAAGCCACTTACAAACTAAACTAATCTTTATATTTAGACTCATCTGCTATCCTGCCTTTGAACTGGCTTCTGCCTTTCCCTCCTATTCCATTCTTAACGAGATCCTTTTCATTCTTTAAAGCCCCTTTCAATTGCCTTCTAACCTATAAACCCCTTCCTTAGTCCTTCTAAGAAAAAGTAATTGATTCTCTCACACTTCTTTCATATACCATGGTATTGCATTTTATACAGCATTATAATAATATATTTATGTATCTTTCTTCCTCAGTATACGAAAAACACTTTATAAGTGTAGTACATATTTTAATACCCAAGGAGCTATTATAGAGGCTGGTTCAAAATATTTTTCAATTAATGTTTCCTGAATTCACTAGAGTTAGATCTACATATGTATACTACTACAAACATATGCATATAATAAGTTCAAATAGGTTGGCAAATTATACTTAATAAATTCTATACATATTTGTGTGCAAGTATCTGTAAATATTTTATAAGCATATGTGATATATATTCTATAACATAATACATGCTGGGTAAATACATGTTGAATTGCGTGCATGAGAATATCTTGATCACAGTTAACATTTTTTGACTGTGCCCTATGTGCCAAATCCTTTGCTAAGTGCTTCACACGAACTCTCGCTTCCTTGGCATACTAGTGAACACTAAGATAGGTACTCTCATTATCCTGTGTTTGCAAAGAAGGAAACCTAGACTTAAAATCGTGAAGTAAATTGCCCACAATTCTGTTATTTATTGAGTCAGAGATTTGAATTTTAAATCTAAATGTTTCTGACTCCAAAGTCTGTGTTCTTTCTAGTAACATTCTGTGGATAGATTCATATATACATATATGCACACACAGATATGTACATAGAGCAAGCTATGGAGACATGTCCATATGCCATATACAATAGAGTTATGGGTCTGTATACATATACTATCAACTCCTGTATCTTGAATATGAGCACAATGAGAGTATATATAATTATATAAAATATACATATGTGGTATATGTTATACATTTATATAGAATAAACATTTCTTTTTCTCTGACAAGTACATGCTTTGTTTTCAGACCTAATATTTTGCTATGATAAAATAAACTTTGGGTGAATCAAGCAGCAAATATGTATATGCACTGTCTAATAAAAGTATATTTTCTACATATATATATATAACTTTATATAATTTTTGTTTTGTTTTGTTTTTTGAGACGGAGGCTCGCTCTGTCGCCCAGGCTGGAGTGCAGTGGCGCGATCTCGGCTCACTGCAAGCTCCGTCTCCCGGGTTCCCGCCATTCTCCTGCCTCAGCCTCCCGAGTAGCTGGGACTACAGGCGCCCGCCACCTCGCCCGGCTAGTTTTCTTTTGTATTTTTTAGTAGAGACGGGGTTTCACCGTGTTAGCCAGGATGGTCTCGATCTCCTGACCTCGTGATCCGCCCGTCTCGGCCTCCCAAAGTGCTGGGATTACAGGCTTGAGCCACCGCGCCCAGCCCTAAAATAATAATTCTTAAGATTTGGCCCTGGTGGTCTGGTGGCTAGGAACTGCCCCCACCCCTGGCCCTCCACCGCCCAAAAAAAAAAAAAAAAAAAAAAAAAAAAAA
>NW_016813246.1:262650-329927 GCF_001698545.2 Rhinopithecus bieti
ATAACTTAATATTTTTAAGGGCTGCACATAGAAGATATAAAATGGATTTTCCAGGTTAAAAAATCTATAGTAACTCCATCAGTATGCTTGCTAGCCACAGCTGCCATCCCCATGTGGTGGAGAGGTGTGGACCACCATCAGCAAGTGTTAATTTGTCAGTCTAGTTGAGACAAGGATACTATTATAAAACTTTGTTCTCTGGAAATATATACAATCACAGCTGGAATTCAGGCACTTGCTGTCACTACAAAAGAAAGGATTTGCAACAAAAGTGTCTTTGTGTTTTTGGTTCTTTTTATGCTGCCCGTTCCTTATTTCCTCAGCCTGTGAGTCAGTTTACATTTGTATCTATTCCTTCAGATCTGCTTCCTTAGCAAGGTATATGTGCAACATAGCACTGTCTACTCCTCAATCTCCTTTGCCCTCTTTGCATTTAAGTAAGACTTTTAAAATTCCAGGATCCCTCTGAAGCAAGCAAAAATCACTGCTGCCCTTTCCCACAAGGGTTGCCAAGTCCAAAGAACATGAAGTGTAATCAGGATTTTGTTACTTGCTATTGGGTGACCTGGGCAAAGTCTTTCCCTCCCTCCCTCCCTCCCTCCCTTCCTCTCTGTTTCTTTTATTTTCTTTCTTTCTTTCTTTCTTTTCTTTCTTTCTTTCTTTCTTTCTTTCTTTCTTTCTTTCTTTCTTTCTTTCTTTCTTTCTTTCTTTCTTTCTTTCTTTCTTTCTTTCTCTTTCTTTCTTGCTTTCCTTCTTTCCTTCTTTCTTTCTTTTGTTCGTTCTTTCTTTTTCTCTCTCTCTCTTTATCTCTCCCTCTTTCTTTCTCTTTCCTTTCTTTTCCTTTTTTCTTTTCATTTAAAACAGTCTTGATTCCCTCAGGCTCAAGCGACCTTCTTGCCTCAGTCTCCCAAGTAAATGGGACTACAGGCGCACATCTCCATGCATGGCTAATTCTTAAAAAAAAAAATTTTGTAGCGATGGAGTCTCACTATGTTGTCCAGGCTTATCTCAAACACCTGGGCTCAAGTGGTCCTCCTGCCTTAGCCTTCTGAAGTGCTGGTATTATAGGTATGGGCCACCACTCCCCCCCAAGCAAGTTTCTGAATCCCCATGTGCCTCAGTTTTCCATCCCCAAAACAGAAATCATAGCACTTACATGTTGGGCTTTCTGTGAGGATTAAAGGAGATTGTTTACATCTGAATCATGAAACAAGTACAAGGTGCTCTAGATATACTCGGTAAAGTGAAAGGAATAAATTAAAGCAGCAACAGTGAAGAGACTAGAAAGGACTGTCAGTGGATAGATTCCACAAACTGTAGGATCAGCGAGTATGGGTGAACATCTGCTGATGTACATAACAAACTAGGAGGGAGAACAAAGTACTGGGAAGTGGACCACTATAAAAGAGTTGATTGCCTGGAAGAGCTTAAAAAGGAAGTTGTAAAGCATGTAGAACAGCAGTAGTTTAAATTAGAATTAGAAATCCAAAAATATGTTTTCAAAAAGTTGAAATAAGTAGAGTCCAAGTAACACAATGACTAAAGAGTTAGATAATGTGAGTGACATGGTAAATTAGGCAAATGCTCCCCCCACTGAAAAATCAGGTAATTACAAACTTCTATATAATGTTATAATAAAACATTTTGCAGTGTTTACTATGTGTCCAACTGTGTTGGTGCTACTCTTGCCCACATTTAAAAGATGAAGAAACTGAAACAGAGAGCTCCTCAAGGGCACGAAGTTAACCTCACGGCCAGGACAAAAACCCCTTGTAATTCACCCCAGAGCCCGCAGTCTACATCCCAATGGTGTGTTTCTGTCACAAACGACAGGAGTCACAGTTGAAGCAGATGCAGTATGCCATGATTTTTAGCTATTGGTGTAGGGTAATAAAAGAGAAACCTTTGACCGGGATGGGAAGAACTTTTTTAAGTGGCAAAACAGAGTAATAGTCAACAGAAAAGAAGAAAATAAAATGAAAGTACAACTACTTGGCTTGACAGTGAGGGACTTTTATGTTGTCAAATAAGAAATGTTTACTGGCTTTTATTTTTTATGTCAATATAAGGACACAAGATAGAAAATACAAATGTGTTTACCAAGATATAGATGTCATCAGCCTTGATGGCTTAAAAGAAAAGGCACTGCTCCCGGAAGACTGGAAGAAGCTAGGGGGTGAGAAGGAGGGACGAGGTACACACATCGATGGAGATTCATGAGACGCTATTTAAAGAAACAGGAAGGTAAGTTGAATTGTTCTATTTATCTAAAGACAAACACTACGCAAAAAATTTATCTTGTAAAAATTAAGTGGTATAATAGAGTTTTGAAAATTTGGCTAGTCTTTTCACAGAAAAAAAAAAAAAACCTGAGAGATGCAATTAAATTAAGTAAATCAAGAAAAGTCTGCATAATCGTACAAATTTAGATTTAGAATTGTAATTAGCAGACTTCTTGAAGTGAATCAGGGTCAGGGAGAAAGTGCAGACAGCAGTGGGGCCAGAGTACTCTTACTTTCCTGTATAAGCTTCACAGCATCCGTGTATGTGTTTGTGTAAGAGAGTGAGTATATGTGTATATCCACAGTTATACGCGTAGATATACATATCCCACAGCTATATTTCTCCTTGTAATGGCAGCCAGGAATGAGAGTCCCTTAAGCAAACTGGACATTCCATGCAAGGAAAAAAAATCCCTAGGTGAAAATTATCATCATCATAGGCTATGGATCCTTCCTAGGAGCTGACATCAACATACTAGTGGATTAAAATAATTAACAAGTGCCTTGCCTCCAATTAACACTGGATCCTATTTCTCTGTGAGGTCCCCTCGCCTCCCCTCCCCACCCCACCCTTCCCTTTCCTTCCCTCCTTCCTTTTTCTTTTCCCTCTTCTTCCCTTTCTCCCTCTGTTTTTGTCTCTCTCTTCTTTCAACTTCATTGTATTCCTATATATCCTACCAATGCTTCTTCCATTTTAGTATCACGAGTATTTATAGTCCAAATTAGAAAAACAACCAGCTTCACTTTGCCAAAAGGAAACCTCAAAGTCTAAGACGTTAGGAGCTACTACCCTTGGCAAAATGAGAGTTTACCAGCCATCTTTCATAGTTGGGTTCAAAACCTATTCTTCCACTTCCTCCTTTGTGTAGGCTTACGTGAATACATCTCATTGTCTCAGTTTCCACGTCTGTAAAATGGAAGTATTAATACCTCAAACTATTATTGAGAGATTAAATGTGTCAATACAATCTACCACAGGACACTTACATGGTGCTAGACATAATGCCCTATGTGCAATATCTTCCCACAGCCATCACAATAGCCTCACAAAGACCCCTGTGTGATGCATATTACCATCCATTCTATGGATGAGTCTGTGGAAGCTCATAATAGTTAATAAACAGTTCTAAGTAGCCAAATCTGAATTTGAACCCAGGCCTTTTTGAGTGATTCCTCCCACCACACTTGTTATGCTATTTCACTTTGCAGAGGGGACATCCAGGTACAATGCTATGGTACCACCTCCCTCCACTGAACCCAAGCTCAGTTCTGCCCCCTGGAAAGTGATGGAGTGACTATTCAGAATCTCATAGTTATGGCCTGTGGATAGCGAAGTTCATTCAGAAAACATAATAAAACTCCACCAATGGTGCTCTTCTGACTGAAGACGTAGAAGTTAACCAAAAAGTAGTGGCTTCGACACAAATCTTCTCAGTTGTGGCAAATTATGCATTTGACTAGATTTTATTTATTGTATTTAAAATTCTCATTTCGACGGAAAGGATTTTTCCTAAGGCCATGATATTTTTATCTCTAGCCAAACAACACAGAAGAAAGAAAATATATGGTAGGGAAATTACAGGCTTTTAACTTTGTCAGGAGATTCCTGAGTTATTCACAAATCCTCACCCTTTCTGCACTCATCCACTCAGCCTTAAAAGTTGCTCCTCCTTTGTTCTGAACCTTTCCAGAATCTATGATCTTCTCACGCACGCACAGTAATTGTTCAGTTCTCTAAACAAACTGCAACTACTATGTGCCTCTCCCTGTCTCTCACTAAAGCCTCTTCAGTTCATTTGTTATGGAAACACAAGTGAGTTTTCTAAAACGCAAATCTGACCATATCACTCCTCTGCTTGCAAGCTCTTGAGAGGTCCAGTTTCTAATATCACCTAAAGCAAATTTCTTACAATGGCAGAAGAGAACTCCGGGTTTTGTCCTCAACATATTTTTTTCTGCCTACTTCACACCTCTAACTTTAACGTACAACATATAAACAGTATTCAACTACGTGTGGTTCCCAGTACATGTGAGGTGGTTTCACATCTTCATGACTGGGAACATACTCCAATTTCCCTGGGATATACAGTTCACTTTGCTCTGCTCTACATACTGTTATTCATGTTTCATGACCAGTCTTAAATACCGCTCATGTAACTTTCCCAGAAGGATCACACAATATTTCCTTTCTGTGAGTATCTTACTTGGCATTATAGCACTTACAGTAATTACTCACTGTAATTATTTGCTTGCACATTTATTACTCCAAGGAGAGTAAACTCCTTGGGGCAGAGATAATGTCTTAGGTATTTTTGTACCCTTGACACCCAGGACAGGGTCAAGCACAGACTAGATCTCACCAGTAAATATCTTGGGCATGAATAAATGTTTAGGAGTGGGAAATTATTTCTGACATATGGTCGAATCATTGATTGTGTGTGTGTAATGTATTAGATTAAAATGTAGTAAGCATTGGGATAGAACTTTGAACCAGACAGCCATAATCTCAAATTTCACTGAGCTCACTTATATGCTAAAACACTCATGAAAGTGCATACATCAAGAATCACTCTTTAGATGATAGTTTAGGTGAATTTATAGAAGCAACAGATCAGAAATAAATATGTAACAGAACAAATTTTACCCTGTGTTACAATATCTTCCCCTACCTATAAAGCAGTACAGGCAGCATATAAACAACCTACATATCTGCTGCTCTCTAGAAGATCTGGAGTGGCTTCAAAGGTTTTATTTCGGCCAGGCGCGGTGGCTCACACCTGTAATCCCAGCACTTTGGGAGGCCGAGGTGGGTGGATCACGAGGTCAAGAGTTCAAGACCAGCCTGGCCAAGATGGCGAAAACCCATCTCTACTAAAAACACAAAAAAAAAAAAAAAAAAAAAAAAAAATTAGCCAGGCATGGTGGCGGGCACCTGTAATCCCAGCTACTCGAGAGGCTGAGGCAGAGAATCTCTTGAACCCGAGAAGTAGAGGTTGCAGTGTAGCTGAGATCACGCCACTGCACTCCAGCCTGGGTGACAGAGGGAGACTCAGTCTCAAATAATAATAATAATAATAATAATAATAAATATAAAACAAAACTTGGGTAGTGAGTTACAAGGATATTCACTTGTCATAAATTTAGCTGTACATAGGCCTGCTTTTAAACAATAGCTATTATATACAAGAATATTAAAATGAAAGGGAGAATTTTTTAAAAACACAAACAAACAAAAAAAAAATCCCCAAATTTGTGAGTGGTTAATTACATAGAATATTTCAGAGAGGACGAATAGGGTAGAAAATAAATCAAAAATAAAAAAAAAACTTCAGAGGGTGTCTCCAACCATTTTTCATGTCTGGAGGCACAATGTAAACCTTACGAGCACATGGAGAAGAAAGATATACTATAGTCTGGAGTTCAGTCACCCCATGGTGCCAGCTGACCAAGGCAGAAGGCTAATTCCTTAAACCATCTTTGAAACGTTGGTGAAACAGCGTTAAGTTGATTATTTCTTCATGAGACCAAGGGCCAGGCGCAAGAAATGAAGTCTGGGCATTTGCAGGCCATGGGGGAAACTTTCACTAATGTGTGTGACTTTTCTAATTTTTTTTTTTTTTTTTTTTTTTTTCTGTAGAGGCAAGTGTAGAAATAATTTTCTCATTCATAACTACAAGGCATATCCTTCTGCTGAGCAATCAAAACTCAGGCTCATTTCCATTTCAAACTGTTTCTTTATTCCTTGAATTTGCCCCGTCTGATTTTCTAAGAGTCTTGTATTTCTTATTATTCAAATAACTTGGCAGCAGATACAAGTAGAATTCTGCGATAGTTGCTAGTAAGGGACTAGAATTGAAAAGAGAGTCTGTGGAAATAGGATAAAGAAGCCTCAACAAATGGGCTCATGAGTAAAAGATTTCAGAGAAGATGGAGTTAAGAGAACAGATGAAGATGTTTAAGAAATAAATAAAGAAGAATAGAGAGTAACAGAGAGTGAAGAAAGGAGAGGGGAAGAGGGAGAGAGGACAGGAGAGGGAAGAAAGAAAAGAAATGAAAAAGTTAAGAAAAGAGGGCAAAGACTGTTTCTCCACAACTGTAGAAATGTTGATAGTCCAGCTCTAGAGGATGATACAGATTTAGGTTCACACTCCAGCTTTTCCATTTGCTGCTTCTGTTACCCTGGAAAAATTACTCAATCTCTCTAAACCTTAGTTTCCATCCGAAGATTGAACATAGCTATAATATTTTACTATATTTTTATTGATACTAAAAGCAATGGTAGCCAGTCACCGTGGCTCACTCCTGTAATCCCAGCAATTTGGAAGGTTGAGATGGGACGGGTGCATCACTTGAGGCCAGGATTTCGAGAATAGCCTGGCCAACATGGTGAAACTGCGTCTCTACTAAAAATACAAAACTCTTTGGACTACAAAACCCAGCTACTTGGGAGGCTGAGGCAGGAAAATCACTTGAAGCTGGGAGGCAGAGGGTGCAGTGAGCAGAGATTGTGCCACTGCACTGTAGCCTAAGTGACTGAGCAAGAATCTGTCTCTAAATAAATAAATAAATAAAAGTAATGGCATGTGTACAAGGCTTAATCCAGTACATTTAAGACATCTCAGTTCCTTTCACTTTACTTCCTCATTTAAAAAATTGACGAGAACTTAACTTATAGCAATTACTCAAAAAATGTTTTATAAATAATGAGATAAGTGAATGAATAAAAAAGATGAATGTATATATGCGGAATCCAAAAGTGTATTTTAGTTGACTATTCGGCTCATTTAAAGGAGTGAGAAGAAGATGGAAAACCCCAACGTCTAGACGTCTTTCTTTTTCAGGCCTATGGACTAATACATCTCAGCTATAATTGAGTTTAGCCTGATGTACCAGCTGTCTTCTCTCATCTTCCCTTGGGGCTACAGCTTTTATCCAGTGATTGGAGTTTGATTGAGTTTGTTTATCTCAAGTCATGGATAAGAAATCCAGTTTTGAGAGGTGATGGAAGGCTTTTATGGTAAGTTGTACTGGGTTCCAAAAACACTCCCCTTCAAGTGTGGAGCATCTCCTCTCATACCAGTGGACGAAGCCAACTAGTGTCTTTTTCTAAAAGTGTTGGTATCTATAGAATTCTATTTAGAAGAAACCATATAAGTTATCTAGAATTCCAGGCAAGTATTTAATCTTGACATCCTGTAAGAACCACCTGAGTAACTTTCTCGAAGATACTTATATTTAAGTCCTCTTACCTCCAATAATTGAATTAAAATTTCTGAGGGTGTCGCTTAAGCATAAGTATTTTAATAGATTACTAAGTGATTTTTGAAACTTTTTACATAAACCTTTTTAACCACACACAAAAGTGGATTGAATAGTAGAATATCTCTTTACTTAGCTTCAACAGTTGTTGACATTTTACCAGTCTTGTTCATCTGTCATTACAACACTTAAAAAAAATGCTAGAGTATTTTAAACCAAATCTAAGGAATGATATAAGTGAACACATGAGTATTTCAGTATGTGTCACTTACTGAAAATGAATTCTTTTTTTTTTTTTCTTCTTCTTAAGTCTCTTTATTTTTTCTCTTCAGCTTTTATGTTCAAGGGGTGCTTGTGCAAGGTTGTTGCATGAGCAAATTGCACTTCGTGAGGGTTTGGCATACAGATAATTTTGGTACCCAGTTAATGAGCATAATACCCAATAGTTAGTTTTTCAGTCCTTACCCTCCTCCCACCCTCCACCCTTAAGGGGGCCCTGGTGTTTGTTTTTCCTTTCTTTGTATCCGTGTGTACTCAATGCTTAGATCACACTTATAAATGAGAACATGTAGTACTTGGTTTTCTGTTTCTCCTTAATTCGCTTAGGAAAATGACCTTCAGTTTCATCCATGTCGTTGTAAAGGACATAATCTCATTCTTTTTTATGGCTGCATAGTATTTCATGGTATATATGTACCACACTTTTAAAGGTGTAGTAATCATGCCATGGACAATTTTACAAAATTAACAATAGTAATTAGGTGATTCTCACATACAGCCAAGTTTGAGATATACAGCTTGAGCCTAGCCTTCCCATTTTATTGATGAAGAGACTGAGACCCTGAGAACTCAGTCAAGTGATATGATGTAGGTGATGCATCTAGAATTAGCATTTAGGTTTCCCAACTCAGACTTCATTGTTGAAAAAATAGCAGCAATGCAAGGAGGAAAAAAGTGCTCAAATGATTTTAAAGTTAGAACAAAGGCATCAAGAATATCCTAACAAGGGGCATGCCAAAGAAAATGGCAAGGATGGGAAATCATAAAATATGTATCAGGGCAGGGTCATAAGGTGTAAATGAGACTTCCATTTGAATCCCATCCTAATCTCTATCTCAAATCATATAATCTCACCATGTTTTCTTTTCTTTTTTTTTTTTTGAGACGGAGTCTCGCTCTGTCGCCCAGGCTGGAGTGCAGTGGCCGGATCTCAGCTCACTGCAAGCTCCGCCTCCCGGGTTCACGCCATTCTCCTGCCTCAGCCTCCCCAGTAGCTGGGACTACAGGCGCCCGCCACCTCGCCTGGCTAGTTTTTTGTATTTTTTAGTAGAGACGGGGTTTCACCGTGTTAGCCAGGATGGTCTCGATCTCCTGACCTCGTGATCCACCCGTCTCGGCCTCCCAAAGTGCTGGGATTACAGGCTTGAGCCACCGCGCCCGGCCACCATGTTTTCTTAACTACCCTGATCATCAGTTTCCTTATCTGTGTAGTGGAGATAATAATATTTGGCTTCATTTCACAGCTTTGAAGATAACAGGTGATTAGTGGACTATGATATGCACTTAATAACATTTAGGATGTGTGCTGTGGCTCCAAGCAGGGCAACGTACCTGGATGAAAATCTAGGCCTCTGTTGAATACTTCCAGTCTCTTTTTTACCACTGCCCAATAAGTTGTTTGTTGCTCCCAGAACAAAATAAAAATTAGATAGCAGAATATTTGCCAAAAGTGCTTTTCTAAAATGCACCTTTGATCTACAAATAAACTACAAAGAACCGTGAAGATACCTTGGAGAAGATGGAGCATTGAGGGATATTTTTTTTTTGTCATCGAGTCAGTAACTGAGGCAAAATAGATTCCAAAAATGAAAGAAGATTCCAGAATTTCTAGCTGAAATAACCAAACACAAGTACTGCTAATAGCTATGTATTAGCACACATATTAAAATGTTAGTTGGATTTGGCCACTGAATGCAACCATTTGCTTACTGAAGATCAATCTTTAGTCTTAGCTTTATTACCAGTCTTGGTGTAGTAATTGTATTAGGAAAATTATATAACCTCGAAAATTATATAACCTCTCCAAATTTCAGTTTTTTCATGCAATTAGAACAGTGATAACTATCACACAACTATTTCTAAGATTTTTTAAAGACCATGCATATTAAGTGCTTAGCACGGTACCTTCTCTTTTATAAGCATCTAGTAATCAGTAATTAGCACTAGTATTTAGAAAGCCTTTATGGACACAGTGACTTATAATTTGAGTACCTGACATAACTCAAAGTCTGATGGAAAGATCATAGCACTGGGAGCTCATAGTCTTATCTCTGCCACTAGCTTGCCTATGTTGGTAGTGGCACCATTTACTTCTAACACAGTTTCAGCATCTCTCAGGATAGAAAGATTGTTTTTGCTTTGCAGACCTCACTGGACAAGAGAGAGAACAGTTGTAAAGTACGATTCAAATATAAGATATAATCAACAACAGAGCATATGCAAGTAAATGATTTGGAGTTGTAGAATTAGAAGAAAATTTCAAAATCAGTTTCACAGATCTTTTCTCTTGTCCAAGAGGGCCCATCCCTCTAGTTTTTTCATAGTTTAAGGCTCATAAGGATAGGTGCTGTTTCTGCTAGATGCCCTCCTGGCTATTGTTCTCTTTTCACTATATCCAGTCTCTGCCAGGTTCTGTTATGGGTTTCTTCTTTATCAGGATCATTCCATAATGGTCTGTGCAGATTACGTGTAATATGTTAGTGACATGGCATAATTGATTTATGTGTACATCTGTCTTGTCTAACAGGTACAAGCCCTTAGAGGGTAAGAATTGTAATATGAAGATATGATGTCATGTAGCATTTAACAACTCGAGCTCTGTAGCCAGACTGTTTAGGTTCAAATCCTAGCTCCACCATCTTATATTCTCTAGGCCTTAGTTTCCTCACCTGAAAATAGGGGTAATAAGAGTCCTACTCCATAGGGGTATTGTGAGAATTTGATAGTTTAATATGAATGTAACGCACGTGAAACACTGGCTGATATAGTATACTGCTTTACAAAGATTAGCTTTTTATTTTTAATTGTGTTATTATTAATATTCTTTTTGACAAATCATAATTATACATGTTTATGGGATATAATGTGAGGTTTTGATACATGTATACAAGGCAGAATAAATTAATTAACATATTTATCACCTTGTTTATCTGTCATTTTTATGGTGAGACATTTGAAATTTACTTAGTTATTTCGAAATATATAATACTTTATTATTGATTGTGCCAATTCTGTTGTGCAATAAATCTCAAAGTTTATTCCTCTTGTCTATTTGAAACTTTGCTTCCTTAGATCAAAACTCTTCATTACCTTTCTTCCTAAAGCTGCAGCCTCTGGTAACCACCATTCTACTCCCTACTTCGATGATTCAACTTTATTAGATTTCCCATATAATTGAGATTATGCAGTATTTATTTTTCTGTACCTGGTTTATTTCAGTTAGCATAATGTCCTCCAGATTCATCCATGTTGTCATAAATTGCAGTATTGTCATCTTTTTTAAGACTAAATAGTATTATGTTGTGTATGTATGCAACATTTTATCTTTTTATTTTTTTTTTGAGATGAAGTCTCACTCTGTCGTCTAGGCTGGAGTGCAGTGGCGCGATCTTGGCTCACTGCAACCTCTGCCTCCTGCGTTCAAGCAATTCTCCTGCCTCAGCCTCCTAAGTAGCTGGAACTACAGATGCGCGCCACAACGCCCACCTACTTTTTTAAGCTTTTTAGTAAAGACAGGGTTTCACCACGTTGGCCAGGCTGGTCTTGAACTCCTGACCTCATGATCCACTTGCCTTAGCCTCTCAAAGTGCTGGGATTACAGGCGTGAGCCACTGCGCCTGGCCTACATGCCACATTTTCTTTGTCAATTCATCTGTTGATAGGCAAATTTTATATCTTGGGTATTGTGAGTAATGCTGCAATGAACAGGGGCTTGCAGATATCCCTTTGGCATGTTGATTTAAGTTTCTTTGGATATATAGTCAGCATGGAACCCCAAAAGTGTAGCCAACAAAAGCATAAATAGACAAATGAAATAGCATCAAATTAAAAGGCTTCTGCACAGAAAAAAAAAAAAAGATAAAAAGACAACTCAGAGAATGGGAGAAAATATTTGTAAATCATACATCTGATAAGGAGTTAATAGCCAAAACATATAAAGAACTCAAACAACTCAATAGCAAGAAAACATATAACCTAATTAAAATATGGGCAAAGGACCTGTACAGACATTTCTCAAATGAAAGTTAGCTTTTAGAATAACATATACTAAATATCCAGGTGTTCACCATACCCCTTAAAGGATCTGACAAATGGAGAAACTTGGCAAATGTTACCTCCTTCTCCCAAAAAGTAGAAAGTCTCTTCAGCTCAATCACTAACAATGACAAAAATCTCCAAGCTATCTATGAGCTTAAGACCAGATATCAAAAGAAATCCTCTGTATTACTATGTTTCCTGAGAACCAAGAAAAAATAGCTTTACTTACATGCACTTTCTGAGCACGGTGCTCAGAAAGAAGCAATGATCTTGGAGTTGGGAGGCTTTACGCAAACACCTAGACGCTCTGAGCTTTTAGATTTTCCTCATGAAGTAAAGAGAGAAATTCTACCTTCCATGCAGTGCAGTTTTTAGGACTCTAGAAAAATACAAATAAATTGCTGGCACTTTTACCACACTGCACTTTCTAAGCAATAACTATTATTGGTAATATTAGTATGATGATGATGATGATTGGATACTATAAATGGAATATAGAAAGTCACTCTCTCTTTGGACATTTTTCCATGAAATTGAAGATGTTGAACATGCTGTTTTGAATGAACTGGCAAACCCTTGCAAAGCATCAAACTGAGTACTGTGAAATAATGTATCAGCCACATGAAGGCCAGAGCACAGTACCAGTATGATTAAAGGGAAAACAAAGGAGAGAGGCCCTGTACACACTCAATTTAAATGGGCTTGATTTTCAGATACAGCATCAAATTTTGTTTTTTTTCCACAGAACAAGGATGAAGTCTGTGGTATTAGATTTTGATTATTTCCCAAGGCTGTCACAGGACTCAAACTAAAACAAACAAACAAACAAACAAACAAAAAAAACTTCTATTTTATCTTTAAAACATAAACATTAAACAAATTCTAAGAAACATAACCTTTTCTTCTAGTTAATATGATCATACTAAGACACCAAACTTCTAAAGATTAAAAGAAAGTTAAATATACAGGGTTAAGAGAAGGTGAAAGTGAATTAGTGCTAAATCAGATAGGCATTATCTCTGAAAGGTTGGTGCAGTTATTACAATGTTTCAATAACACTGATGAACAAGATGGACTTTATTTAAAACAAAATATAATCTTATTTTAAGAAGAGGCAATAATAGATTATAGGACAGAATCAATTACCAATTTCTGTCAGATTCTTCATGACTTTTATTTGTCAGGCTTGTTAAATTAGCATTACTTTACATTCCTCATTCAGCAAGTCTTTGGAAAGTGAAACTTTTATTACATTTCCCAGAGAGCAGAATGAAATATAGTATCTGAATGTTTAAACTTACATAGATAGGTCAGTTTCACTAACTTTGAACTCTCCTTGCTCTAATAAACCCTGCCTACCTTTTTGTAGGAATGGCCAGACAAAAATATACAAAGTTCCCAGAGATATTTTATAAATTCCCAGAATATGAAGTAACCCTGGATTATCCTAGGAGAGCCAATCACCATGATTTCGAGGGTTTGCTCATTCATAAATACAAATGAGCAGGATTGATTAAATTAATTAATTAATATGAATAATATTACTAGGAGAAATAATTCACACAAAGGAAATTTGACATTTGCTAAAAATGCATAGGTAAAGTTTAGACTTAGCAACATTGACACAGGAAAACTACATGGTAGCAATAATGTCCACAGAGAAAACTCCCAATGATGGATGACAGCAATGATAAGATAAGGGTGAGAAAACAGAAGAAATCAATGTATGGATTCCATTGGAAATAGTGTAAGGAATGCTCAGCTATATTATATATATTATGCTGAGGTATGGTGATTGGGTTGACTCCACATAATAGGAAGGCAGATAAATCCCCCACATACTCAGAAAGAATCATCACACCCACACCCTCCAACATTAAGTAAATAAATGAGTATCTACACATAAAGAGGTCATCCTACAATTTGTAATATCTGTATCAGATGTCTCAAAGTAGCAGATTTTGTGCAAAATCTGATTTTAAGTATTGTGTGGTCAGCACAGTGTTTACCAAAAAATTAAAATCCAAAACCATGAGTCATCACTTTAAAATTATGTTTTGTGAAAAAGTCTGAGTTTGTAACCTTTCTTGAAACACCTGTTCTGGAACTTCTGAGCTCCTATTTCTACAGGTGACAACTGGATGGTGTAGAGCACTGTCTGAGCCCTTTAGGTAGAGCATGGACCTGATAGAAATCACTCAATTATGCAACATACATGGTCCCTGTAAGTATTTGTGTTTAAAACCCCTCCTGAAAGCCCTTGAGATGCAAGAATGCCAAGAGGCATCCTGGGATACTCTAAGAAACCTCTTCCTTTTCCAAGAAATTGGCTGGGTGAACATAGGCAAGACATGCACATTTTCAGATCTCCAGCTTCCCGGGCTGCAGCAACTTAATTTATGGTATTGTGAAGAGGATTAAAAAAAATAATGTATGAAAATATCAAGTACCATGTTTGGCTCATAATAGATGCTTGGGAAAAAGATAGCCATGATAATGACCATTAACTGAAGAACTGTATTTAGTCATAGTTCTCTGATGTTTAAAAGGAAAAAGAAAGAGAAACAAAATGCATCTTACTTGTGGATTGTGGCATGATGTTGCTGTGCTGTTACACATCTGTAAGGCTAATGTTAGAGATTGCTATGAAATATTACCACCTGGTCAGTCAAGGCTCTGTGTTCAGGCATGGTGGGTGGAAAGTATCACTGTCTAGGGGCACTTGACTATGGGGGAGGTAGCAGAAGGAAACTTCACTTGTCTCTTCTTGTGCTCATTTAAACTATCAATGTCCCCAGAGAGATTTCTCATTATGAAAGCTGAGGTAGCTCAGTGGTTATTAAATACCACATCACATTTCATATCCCCTTTTTAGTTGGTAAGGCATACAGTATGTGAGAATTTAACCTATTAAAAAGAAACTTTTGGTTCTCAGTAATTCGCCAATAATGATAACATGGTAAATATAGTCCTTGCAATCACCATCATTTATAAGTTGGAACTTCATGACAAAATTTATTCTGAGAAAGAATCAAAATTATAAAAGATAGGTAGAATTCATAAAACAAAGCTGTAAGTAAAATTTAAGAGTTGTTATATGTAAACTATTGTGATGGCATAACTTTAGAGTTCTGATTTATAACATAAATCATTTATATCTCAAGTGTAAAATAAGGTTGGGAAAATCAAATCCCTTTATTTCAGATTTATTGCATGATTTGTAAACCTGTCCCTCTGTTTACATATTTTTTTCTTGTGCTGTGTACATAAATTTTGAATGTTTCAGGATTTTCATGTATGTTTTATAAGCAATCATATACTTTCAAAAACTGTTACTAACTGTGATCCCTATAGAATGCATACAAATCCTAGCCTAGTTCTTCCATTTAACAGGAAAAGATTTATATGTGGTAAGTATATTC
The DNA here is from genome assembly GCF_001698545.2 of Rhinopithecus bieti. Lineage (NCBI taxonomy): Eukaryota > Metazoa > Chordata > Mammalia > Primates > Cercopithecidae > Rhinopithecus > Rhinopithecus bieti. The sequence goes on from NW_016813246.1 coordinate 277,931, forward strand.
TCTAGTCTGGGTTGATTCAAGTATAACTTTATAAATAAGAAAAACAATAACATTTCTTTAACCTGCATTCAGCTTCTGAGTCTGAATCCCATCTGGGAGTACAGCATGCTCATCGAAAAGGAGCCATCTCTTTAGAAAGCCTGAATCTCCTTGGCTAATAGTACTTTATGTCTCTAAGAGGCTGCAATAAAAAATAACAATAATTGTCTTGATATTTGGAACTATTTTATAGGATAGATATAACCAAAAGTGCACTACACAGGTAATTGTCCTGAGAACTAGGTTTGACTCGTTCTGTCACATATTAACTGTGCAGCTCTCTGCATGTCACTGCCTCTTGGTTATCTTCATCTGTAAATTAAGAAGGCTAGACTCTTGAGGACATTTTCAGGATGAATCATGTGTGAATCAGTGTTTCTACCATCTATACCAGATTCTCACAATGACTCGATCATTCTAGAGTTGTTTCAGGTGACTGATTTTATTGATTTTCCTCAATAACAGAGATTATGCATTTTACTTCCTTTATAATCTATTTTTGGCATAGCTGCACATTCTGCATGAAGTAGTTAGCCATTTTTTGGCATATATTCGTCTAGCTAGTCAGCCAGCCACCCAGCAACTCATCCATTCTTCCATTTATCCATGCCCCAATTCATTCCCTTATTCGGTCATTCATTCAACAAATATTAACTGAACAAACACCACTTACAAGGTTGTTAGTGAGGCTTTCTTGGAAGAATTGTGTTAAGATACAAACTTACAGGGAATTTCTTTCTTGTTTTTGTAGAACATGGGGGAACCTGTGTGGTTGCTTAGTAGATGGTTTGGAGCCAGCTACCATCTGGGTTCAAAATCCAACTCAATTCCAGTCCTATCAAGGTGAGATAGTGCTGATAACTCTGATTTTACGTCCACCTAAATCCTCCTCATAAAGGGGTTACCTCTCCATCCAGACCTCTCCCTGTGTAGCACAAGTCACTAGTTTCCTATCTCCTGCATTATTATTTACAGTTTCTTTCTGGCTGCAGTGCACACCAACAATCTGTTTTTGCTTCTCAGTACAGAGGATTCTTTATGTTGGCTCTCTCTCTCTCTTTCTCTCTCTCATATGACCATGTATTTTGAAATATTATATTAAACTTGCATTTATCAATGAATGGGAGGGAATGAAATTTAGAGACAATTTTTCATGTCATTTTGCTAGGCACTTTATATAGACTATCTCACTGTATCCTGACAAGAATCTTTCATAGTAGATATTATTGTCCCCATTTTATAGATGCAGAAAGGTTAGGTCACCTTTTCATGGATACAGTCTGAGATACTAACTTACTTCTATTTTCTGGCTCCAAAATCTAGCCTTGTTCTAAAATACTTCATTTCCTAGTCTTTATTGATCAAGGCTAGAAAGAACTGCTGATCTGTAATCCTAGTATAGATATGACAACCAATATTTTCTAATGTAAAACATTTCCAGAATTTTTTTTATTTTAGAGACATGCCTAATTTCTGCTAGACTTCTAAGCTACTAAATAGTGATAGTAGCTTAGAGGTATTCAATTATTACCTTTTCCTTCCAATTATATCCCTAGAGATCTAGGAATTGAAAATTGTGAACCATCCTCTATGCCTCCCAGGATTATCTTTTACCAAGGCTTAAACCAATTTACAACTCAATGGCTTTACTTGCCAAAGCAAACTACCAGCAACCACATACATATATGCTTCGTAACTGCAATTAATTCATTAAGTCCTTACAAATATCCTATTTGGTCAGGACTATTTCCCCTGTTTAAGTGAATTTCCCAGGTCACACAGCTAGTAAATTTTACAGCTAATATAGTAGAATAGTAGTCTTGTTCCTCCAACAGATTCTGACTTTAAATTTTAAGGCGCAGTATGTTTTGAGGTTCCTTGACCTTTTTCTTCTCACTGTTTTCCAACATGAGTCAGTCGCCTCTCAGTAATGGGTCACACCAAAACCCACTCTCAACTCTCTCCTTGTTCATTTATTTCTCCCACTTAGAATATTTTCCTGATAACAACAAACCACTAAAATTTTTCTGAGAACTTGCTATAGGCAGCAATTTATAGGCATTATCTAATCTAATGCTCACTCACTACTGTTCTTTCTGTCAAGCATCATTATCTCCATTTGTCAAATGGGAAGACTGAGGAAACGGAGAGAGGTTAAATGTATTGCCCAGGGTAAAAATTATAGAACTGGGGTTGGTTTTGAGTCTGAATTCACCAGCCATTATGGTAAATACCATCATACTGTCTTAACAAAGGAAAGCCCAAATCCCTTGGGCTTTAAATTTAAAAATGGGGTGTAACAGAAATAGTGCAGTTTTGATGTTAGCATATATTTTCAATGGAAGTAGTATGTCTCCCATTGGGGCAAAATTGTTTTTTTTTTTTTGAGTATGTAAATAAATCTTAGACATTGCAATGGTTTGTGCCTTCCAACAGTCCCCCAATACATAAACAAATATACAGGAGAACTGTAGTATGAAAATGTCATGGCAGGAGTGGAGAGGTGAATAGGAAAATCAATGCCTAAAACAACTACTGGAAGAAAAGTGATCATTTAAAAAAGGCCAAGGGCCTTGCACTCAAATCTCTAGACAGATGATTTTGTTGGTTGATTATGGAAATATACTCCAGGTACGTTATATATCTTAATTTTTGCACAGAAAAATATATAGAAGAAGTGGTGAATTGCATGCCCCTTGGCTACTTTAACTCCATGTTAGTTGTTTCAGTCAGATTTTTAGCAAGAAGAATGTTCAAGGTTGAATGTGGTATGATACCTAGATCCAGATACTGTGATTTCCTTTTAAGTCAAAAAGGGTATTTGAGTGTCCAGACGAAAGTACTAACACATTCAATAAGCAGTTATAAAAGTTCTACTATAGTGTGCTGTCACTGTCCAACATATTAGAAACACAAAGACAAAAAGAATACAGTCTCTGTTGTTGAGAACTTCTACAGTCTAGTTGATTACTTCTAAAATGCTAGTGATGGAACTTCATAACAGGGCTTTCAAATGTACCATTGCCCCAAAAGCTATTTCCACACCTAATAACCTAACCGAATGTAAGCTCCTCCGCTTTAACTCCTTTTCATCATTAAAGATTACATTTCAAAACTGTCTCCATAGGAAACCATTGCCTGGTTGCCTGCAATCAAATCCAAGGTAAATGCTCATGCAAGTCTTCATGTAACCCATATCACATTTGTATTCATTTGTTCAGTATCAATTGATTTGATGGTTTATAGGCTGTGAGGACAGAGTCTACTTTTATTTACCTAGGAATTTGTACAGTGACTGGTTTACAATAAGAATTAAATAATTACTTGATGTTTATGCCATTGAATGGTTGACAGCAATCCAGAATCAATTTAATGAGAACTTTTTGAACACTATTCATGCATCAGATACTGTGTTAGACAGTTAAGATATAAAAGACTGGAGTTTTGCTTTCAGGGACTTTATAGATTAGTTAGGATTAGAGTCAGATTAAAAAAACAAACAAACAAAAGAAGTTAATCTCTTCCTCAGAAAGTAGACTATTTGAGTATTAATTCAAATTTACAAAGTGTTTTCACAATTAATATCACATATGGATCAAATAATAAACTGTTACACAATGTAATCCCTTATTTCCATTTTACAAATGGACAATTCTAGGCGGAGCGAGGTTTTGTGTCCTGCCCTAATCACATGGGTTGAGACAGCATGCAGGGACTCAGTCTATCGCTTTCAGCTCCATGATTCCCCGGGAAGTGTTTTGACTCAAAGCCAAAAAGTCAAGGTTCCTGTGCAGTTAACAGTGTTTTTGAACTTGGAAAGAAAGTGTATCTATCACTGGATTTGTGGGGTTCTCCTGCATGAAAGACATTCATTTTAAACGTTTCCTAGAGGGTCAACAGGTAGTATATAATTGATCAAGCATTTTGGGAGTGAAGTGACTAAACATCATCCCAAAGGAAGGCTTAGCATCGAGAATTATTGTTCTTTGGCTTCCCTTGACAAGGGATATAAATCAGCAGGTAGATGCGCCTGTCTTGCTTGGAGAAATTGCAGCTTTATAAATAAAAACACTAATCCATGCTGCTGCTGACCAGCCTCTGCTGCCAGCTCACAATTTCAGTCTCTCACCAGCCTGCCCTGGGGACCTTTCCCATTGCCAGTGTTGAATATTTTGCATTGTTTTAAATACAATTTTGTTAAATAGTAAGTAACAATAGTTAGTAAATGTTCTAAATACAAACTCATTTAGAACATTTGGACAATGTAGGATAAAATTTTAAAAATAAAAATCATTCATAATCTCACTACCCAGAGACAAGATCCATTAATACTTTGGAATATTTCCTCCAGTTTATTTCTTCTATAATAACAGGGTTTTTTCTCCATAATTGAGTTAAATATATAAGTTTGCTTTTCTTTAAACTTGATAACAGATTATATCATTTTCATTTGCTATTATAAAATCTTTGTATATAAACTGCACTGACTTTAGATTTTATCACGTGGAAAATCACTGTTTAACCCATTCTCTATATGGAAAATTTTGTGATACTTTGTTTGTTCTAATTTTTTACTCTTTTAATTAACACAGTGGTGAGTGCCTTAGTGGCAAGAGCTCCTTTCTTCTTGTTCTGGATTTATTTCCTATATTCCTTCAATAAACAAACATGGGCCATCTATTATACTCATGGATATTTCAGGTGTTGGAGATACAATGAAAAGCAAAAGAGCCATCATCTTCCTGTTCACGTGGAGCTTACATTCTGTGTTGGACATGAGCGAATGAACAGTCTCTGGGGTGAAAATGTCAAATTAGAAACATGGAGGAGTCTTTAGGAGTACAAAGGAGGGCAGACAACCCCAATGTAAAGTTAATGATAAGGCTTCCTGGAGTAAGTGATTTTAAAGGATATAAAAAAAAATGGAGGTAAAAAAGAAAAGGAAAAATTAATGTATATAGTTAGAATAGTGTGTGTATGATTCCTTTGGGGATCTCAAAGATATTTATGATGTTGAGATACTCAAAATGAGAAATGAGAATGATGAGGTTGAAAATTAACAAGCATAAAGATCATAAAGGATAAGTTTAAGATTTTATTTGAGATACTGACTTTCACCCCAAGGGTAATATAGAACTATTAAAGTATTTTATCTAGGAAAGTAATACGGTGAGATTTCTGTAAAGCAAGAATCCTGGAAACTGAATTACTGGGATATAGAAGACATCTTTTAGGGTCCTGAAATATGGTGCGAAACCATTTTCCAAAAGCGTTATCATAATGCTTGCCTTCCCATTGACCTCATACAAGAAAGGCCATTTGTTAGTGGGTGTAACAATGTCTCACATTTACTGGAACATATTTGTGTTCTTGGTACTATACTAACTGGTACTTTACATTCATTTGCTTAGTGAGGCCTTACAGCAATCTGTTGGGATTGAAAATATTGCTTCCATTTAACAAAATTTCTTAAAAGTTACAAAGAAAGAATAATTTCCCCACAGTCATGGAAGAAGTAAATAGCTGGACTTAGGGTCAAATCTAAGCATGCTTGAGTCTTAGAGTCCATTCTCTCTCTTAATAAGCTTTGACACCTTTCAACTCATTATCGACATACATAATTCCTATAGAATGTAAAGCCAACATTCATTATCTTGCCTAGGTTTTATTTCTATAAGAATTTTATAAAATTTGTATAGACTTTTCTGGACTTAGACTTCTCTTAGGAAAACCATTTATGAAAGAAAGAAGAACAGCAAAGTTTAGGTGATGGGAGACAGGCTTAGTTACAGGCAGGTGGCATATTTATACAGTACCCTTTATCTTCCCTGTTACTACTACAGAACAGCTGTTAATCTGTTTCCCCCAGATTAATGTTAGCAGTGGATCAGATGCAGTTGCCCTGCAAAGTGCCAGACCTCAGGATGTAATAAAAGTAAATAACTTAAGTTTAGAAGGAGGCTTGCTTCTCAATGATATCAGGCTGGAACGATAGAGAGCCCTTTGTCTCTCTAGGCCTACTCTGGCTACATTCATGACTGTGAATTATTCCATGTTTGTAGACTCCTCATGGCACAATATGGAGCTGCCCATCATTGCTAACTGTCAGTGAAGAGAAAGGCTTGGGCAGCCTTAAAGTGTGAACCAAACTGTGGGTCCAATATTTGCAATCAATTCCCTTCTCCTCAGTTTTATTGCAATTATATTCATTGAACACAGTCCACCGAGGATTTGAGAATAAATTGTGTATGGAAATTTGGAAGATCTTGCAAAATGTATAGAAATATTACCTAAGACAGATATTGGAAAAGAGCAATGATATAGATCCATTGAATGAGGCAAAATGGTTTGCCCTCTAACCAGCTATGGTAACTTAGTCTCTTTAAATGTCAGATTCTTTCTTTTTCCAATGATGACAATCATGATACCTATTGTGATGGTGAACAGCAAATGCCATAAATTATCAAATATATCTAACACTGTATCTGAGACAGTAAAAGGAAGTCCTCCTTAAAATAGATTGTCAAAATATTAAATAAAATTATTTAAATATATTGTATATGGTTTGTTGCTATTTATCATTTTAAAATACTTATTCAGTTAATAAAAATATAGTTTTAAATTTTATTGCATGGAATTGAGAAAACCATCCTGATGGAATAGTGTGATAAAAACCACTACATTTGCTAGCAACAAAAGCCCTAAATTTGAGTCCCAGGTTTACTACTGTGGTTCCTTATGAAAGTCATGTACCCTCTTGTGCTTCCGTTCTATCATCTTATCTTGGGTATCTTAGGATCTGCCATATGCTTCATAGTGTTATTATGAAAATTACTTGGCACTTTCCAAGTAGATTATTCTGCGATGTATTCAATCGCAGGCTTTTTCTGAATAGACTGGAAGTCCAAGGTGGCCTGAGAGAAGAAACATGGCTATATCTTTAACTCTAAGATAAAAAAGAGGGTAAAAGCTCAGACAACAGGGGAATTCTCCCTGGCCCATAAAAGAAGGCAAGTCCTTCAGGCTGGCAATTCAGAGTCAGGCCCTGGGGTTGATTTCTTTTCCCCTTGGAGCACGTTGACAATAGCCACAGATGGAGTTTATGGATCAAAAGGCAGCTCACAGAAGCATGGAGGTGACCATGTCTGTTCAGAGTGTGGCTGGCTGTGAGGAACCAGGCTTCCTCCTGAGATGATGGCCAAGGATAGTCATCACAGCTGCAGACTTCACAGAACATTAGCTTCAGAAGTCACTTTTTAGGTCACATACAAAACCCATCTCTTTTATGGTCACACAGCACAGGCTGGCTCCCAAGCTCCCACTTTTAGGCTCAGAAGAGCACCTGCCACCATGCCCTCTTAGGCAGTAGCTCTGCAGCCCTTCAGGTGAGACCTTCTAGGACAGGTATAACTTTGGCCACTTGCCTTGCATAAATGTCCCCTTTGCTTGACCTTGTTTCTTCATGAACCCCTTTCCTCTCATTTTGACCTTCACCCTCAGGTTTGATGATTCCTGCTATTTAGGGCCCTGCATATATTCTTCTCTTGTCTTTGGGTCACACTTAAGTTTCTAGAGTTTTCAGAGCTGCTATTTCTGTATCAGTACTGAAAACTAGAATGTATCATCTCCTATGTGTTACATATGATTCAACACACAAGAGGCAACTGGAATCCCAAAAAGTTAAAGAAAATATCTTGTTAAGGCTCTGGGCATAACATATAGGCTATAGTTTCCTGTTAAAATAATTGGAGAGAACACAATTATGTACATCAGGGCTCTTTTAAGGTGAAGTTTCCTTGGTATGTGCATTATCACATATATTCTCTTAGAGAGCTGGGGATAAAGAACAAATTTAACTTACAAAATGATGGCAAATGATATTCAGATGGCTTAAACATCCTTAAATACATTACTGTAGTTGATGACTACATCTACTATTATGGAATCAAAAGAGTCAAGATTTTTTATACCATTATGGCAGAGATCAGTAAACTATGATTCATGAGCCAAATTTTGATTGCCACCTATTTTTGCAAATAAAGTTTTATTAGAACATGGCCATAATCATTTGTTTTCATATTGTCTGTGGTGCGTTTGCATTGCAATGACAGAGTTGAGTAATTGTCACAGAGACCATATGTCTTCGAAAGCCAAACTATCTAGCCTTTTACAAAGTTTGCTGAATCCTGCCTTATGGCAAAGAGAACATATAGGATCCAAACTACGTAAATGTGTCCAACTGTGACCTGTTAAAATGACTTTTTTTCTGTTAACTATCTGAGACATAAAGGAGCTCAGTGTGTTTATTAAAAACAATGTGAGACATTTTTTGTTCTAGATAATTGACTTACTACAATTCTTCTACCTGATTTAAACATTTCCCAAGACACGAAATACAATTAAACAAACAAATCTCAACTTGGAAACAGAACTGAATCCTTGATCATTCAGAGAATGTTTCACAGTCATCATGATAAAGGTAGATTCTCATCATCCTGCTCACTGTTGGAAAGAACTAGTAGTATGATGCAGGTGAACAGCGCAGAATGACCTTGGTTACACTAAAATAACCTTTGAAAGTGGTTCATCTGGAGTGCAGAATTGTGGCCCTGTGAATATTTCCCTCAGTAGAGTTTAACTATGTTGTTATTTCTCTCTCTTTCTCATGACTAAGTTCTTAAAAAAGAGGGACTATATTTTGTTTTGGTTTTATTCTCACTTGCCTCAACACCTAGTACAATGTCTGACACTTAGTAGATCCACAGTTAATGTTCATTGAACTGAACTGAATAAGTAGCGATTTCCAAATATATATGACACTACTCATTGGCTATGGTTACAGGGATTCTGAATCACTTATCCCTTGCCAGCTTACACTTCGGAGGCTGAAAAATCTCACTACTGCTTTATCAACATCTCCTGCAGCTAGAGAGGGCCAGATGACAGGTTAGTTAATGATACATAAGCAGTTATTGATTATGGAGTTTCTGGAAGTCTCCTGTTTCTGATAACAGGGACAGACACAAATGGCAGTGTCGCTTTCCATCTTTTTCTTGCCTTAAACATGGAAGCGATGCCTGCTGCTAGGAAAGCTAATTTGTGAATATAAGACAATTAGCTAATATATTGTGAATAGTGGAGTAGAAAGGTAAACAGAGTTTGGGTGTTTATAAGGAGTCCCTGCTCTAACCCCAGACTGTTTATAACCATATTTCTTGTTTCATTAGAAATGTAAATCCCTATTTGTTTAAGCCTTTGTTAGTTTGAATATCTGTTACTTCTGGCTAAAAATATACCTAATTGCCTCAACAATATTTGCGGAAAGAACATCAACGTGGAGATCAATTAAAATAACAATTCTCACAAACTATTCCTATAAGAAATCTTGGGGCTGGGCATGGTGGCTCATGCCTGTAATCCCAACACTTTGAGAGGCGAAGGCGGGTGGATCACCTGAGGTCAGGAGTGTGGGACCAGCCTGGCCAACATAGTGAAACCCCATCTCTACTAAAAATACAAAAATTAACTGGGCATGGTGACAAGCACCTATAATCCCAGCTACTCGGGAAGCTGAGGCAGGAGAATCAATTGAACCTGGGAGGCAGAGGTTGCAGTGAGTCGAGATCGCGCCATTGCACTCCAACCTGGGTGACAAGAGTGAAACTTCATCATTAACTAGAAAAGCCTCATTCTAGAAGGGCATCTTTGCAGGAAGATAGTGGAGAAGAGAAATTAAATTGTTAATCATCTACTACATTCCAGGGACTCTACTTAGTCTTTTGTTTCTCTAATGTCATTAAATCCACGCAATGACACTCTTAGGTGGTATCATTAACACACAGATGATACGATGTGTTAAGAGAAGTTAAGAATTTTGTTTAAAAGGCATAAATCTAGGAAGCAACAAAGGTGCAATTCAGAGCAAGTTCTTTATAACTCTAGAATCTATATTGATTCTAAAATACTGTACTACTTTTTAAAGAAATGAACTTTGGCTAATTTTTAGACTGTCCATGAACTATTAGAGAAGCAAACTCAAATAAAACATTCCCTGGAAAGAAAAATAAATTCCCTCTCCAAAAATCAGATATGGGCTTTTCAATCCAGGGCACTCAAACTTCCACCTCTCAGATTTGACTGTTATTATTAAATAAAGGCATCTTCAATTTTTTTTTCCAATAGGACTCTCAAAACCCAGTGAGTCACCAAGACATGATGTACAATATAGAATAGAATTCAGAAGCTAGAAAGCCTTATATATATATATATATGTCTCTTTGTCATATACCAAGAGAGTGAAACCATAAGTTGCACATTCTCATTCAGCAATGATGCTACTGTGTACTCAATTGTGTCCCTCCTAAATTCATATGCTCAAGCCCTAACTCCTATTGTGATGGTATTTGGAGATAGGGCCTTTGGGTGGTAATTAGGTTTAGTTGAGGTCATAAGGGTGGGAACCCATGATGGGATTAGTGCCATTAAAAAAAAGAGACACCAGAGAGCTTACTCTCTTACTCTCCTTACCAACGGAAGACAGAGAGAGAAAGGGGCCATCTATAAGACAGGATGACAGCCCTCACTGGGGTTCAGTGGGGCTGGCACTCTGATCTGCTACCTCTAGCCTTCAGAACTGTAAGGAAATAAACTGTTGTTTAAGCCAGATAGACTATGATATTTTGTTATGGCAGCCTGAAATGATTCAGAAAGATTTTCTGCAGGACTAACAGGTATATCTTTTGTACTTCCCTTTTTTTAGTCAACAGAACAGATGAAGAGAACTCAGAATTACAAAACTTGTTTCCAACTCCACTACACCCATTTTGGGAAGACCTGTTTTGAATCCACATTTCCAAGGGTGATTTAGAAAAAGACAGCAAACTGAACAAAGCCCTGAGGAAATATTGACAAGTACAACCTTTCCCCAGAAGCAATACACATTTTCCTAGTGCCTGTTTATTGTCACCTTTATCTCCTTACTTGGGCTTGTCAGCAGGTGGTGAACCAGGATTTATCTTGTTGAGGCTCAAAGCTTTAGTGGTGTTACCATTTGCCAGCAGCTCTGGGTTCCCCTCAGCAAAAACAGTGGAAAGCACTTTTAATTGTGAAATATAATATGTTTAACTTCCACTAAAAAAAAGATGGTGAAGGAAAAAAAAATTAAAGTGTTTTTATTTTGTAAATCAAAACCTAGTATTTATTTTGGAAAGATGGATACAGTTATTTTTTTCCCCATGTTTGCTCTATTCCCTTTAGGCTTCTAAAGGAAAAAACAAAAAATAGCTTAACTGAAATTTAAAAAAGGATCATAAAACATTTTTAAGCCTTCAAAAGGATAATATTGGATACTTGCAATTGCTAGCAATATTTGGAGTTAAGGGATAATGCTTAAAACTCAACTGAACTTTCTTTACAGTGGTGAGGATTTCTAGGAGTGAGATTCTAGGCCCTAGAACATTACCTTGGTTAGATAGACACCATTGTCACCTACATTTTACAAACAGAAAAAGTGAAGCTGAAGAAATTTGTGTTACTTGGGCCTGGTCACATTCCTAGCACCTGATGTGTTCAGGCTACAACTAACGACCTTGGGTTCCAATTCTAATATTCCTTTCAATGTACCACATTGTCTAGTAATAGTGACTTTGCTGGTGGTCGTAGAGGTAAGGATAATGACAAGCATGTTTTGAGCACTTACACAATGAACAGGGTCTCTATTAGACTCTAGGAGTAAAAACAAGAAATGAAGACCGTTTTGCCCAAGCAGATCCAAGTACATATTTAGTAAAAATGAAAGAGCATGACTATGGTTCAGTCCAATATTATTTTTGAGCATCTAATCTGGCAAAGCTGATTTACTCTTGGAGTTGCTTATATAGAATGGAAACATGTCAGGATCGGAGAGAGTCCTAGAGGTTATCTTTCTCAAATACTCATCCAGTACCTGCATGCTCTTCATCAAGTATTCAACCTCGCTTCCACCTGAAAATGTTAGGTGCAAATAACTCCCTCTTTGCTCAAGAAACTGATTTAATCTCTGGCAAACTCTGCCTGAAATAATTTTTTTATTAGTGTGCGTTCCACAGTCAGATTGTCTAGAATGAAATACTAGGCCCATCAATTACTTATTGTGTGGCTTGGGGCAAAATTACTTGACCTGTTTATTCCTCAGTTTTCTCACAGGCAAAACAGAGATAATAATAATATTTCATTTATAGTATTGTTTTGTTGATTAAATTATTAAATGTATGAATAGCATTTAGAACACTGTGCATTATATAGTAAGTGTGCATCATGGCACTTACATACATATATATATATATAATCTTTTTTTTTTTTTTTTTGAGATGGAGTCTCTCACTGGCACCTGGGCTGGAGTGCAGTAGCATGATCTTGACTCACTGCAACCTTCGTCTCCCAGATTCAAGTGATTCTCCTTGCCTCAGCCTCCCAAGCAGCTGCAATTACAGGTGCCCACCTCCACACCTGGCTAATTTTGTATTTTTAGTAGAGAAAGGGTTTCACTATGTTGGCCAGGCTGCTCTGGAACTCCTGACCTCGTGATCCTCCTGCCTCAGCCTCCCAAAGTGCTAGGATTACAGATGTGAGCCACCATGCCTAGCCTATAATCTTTACTATAATAAAATACTAAAATTTGTCTATTATAGTAATAATCATTATAATACTTCTAGTAGTAATTGAAGATTTTTTTTTCACTACAGCTACAAGTCGGGTTTTTGTCAGTCTTACTCTACTGTACCTACATAGAGCAAGGTTAATAATTCTTTCATTTGACAGTTTTTTTCAATGTCTGATCCTAGAAGATAAGCTTTCTTTTATTGGAGGTCAGTATTTTCCTCTCTCAATCAGTTTTCTAACATCACAACCTAAATAAGTTTAATACTGAAATAAGAACCAAATCCTGGCTTTCAATTCCGGGTTTCTCCCCATGAAACTAGTTTCTTGAAATGTAAAATTTGCACCTTCCTCAATTCTTTTCAGATCATGAAATCGAATTTCTTTCTAGGTAATGTTTTAATACTCCTCAAAAACTGTAATTAAAATGAAGCGCATTTTGTACAGCATTAAAACTCAAATTTTATGGCTTTCTTCATATTATGAAGACCTTTCATTTCAAACCTAAGAATATTAATTCCTAGTGGCCCCAAAGAAAGAGAAAATACTCTAATTATTAAAGATTTTATGCCACACTTTTCTGTAATTTGAATGACTAAGTAAACATACTAAATATAATACTAATGCCATATTAACGCATGAGTGTATATTGAAGGTCTTTTTCACTTGTGAACAAGGCAAATTAATGACAATTTTGTAACACAATCTGAGCACAACCAGAACATCTTTCTCAAAGCCATAAATAAACAGAACACTTGACCCTGATTAAAGAATACAGGGTATTTCCCCTTTGCAGAGACACATCATGCCTCCCATGAGCAGTACATGAGACACTACATGTACAAGATTCATCTTGCATGTTGACCTGCATTGAGCACAGAGTCTTGGGTATCTTGTTCACTGCCATTTTCACGGGAGCTAGAGCAGTAGTTGGCACGAGATAGGTGGATCAATAAATATAGAGTTAATGTATTAAGAAATGAATATCAGTTCCTTTCTCCTTTCATAGATCTTTTTTTCTTCTTGGTGGTGTACCTTATAGCCTCAACATGCCAAATGATTATGTCTCCCCGGAATCCTTTATAAAATTTGCTGTCAGAATTTTCATTTACAATGAAGTAGAAAAGTAGGATAAAAGTTTAACTTATCCCTCATGTGTTTGATGATTCAAAAATCATTATTGATCATTAAACACCTTGAATACAAAGAGGGATGAGAACAGGTACTACTGCACCATTCCTTATTTCTCTACATACATTTCCTCTTTTTTTTTTTTTTATTTGTACAATCTGTTCCAGTCAAACAAAACTTGTTTCAGCTTCTAGAATATAAATTATGCGCTTTCTCATCTTTAGGCCTTTGAACAACCTTAGACATCTCCTTTTCTCCTGTTCTCTACCTTTTAAAGGAAGTTTCTGATAGTTCCAAAACAGGTTAGGTGTTTCTCCCTGTGCATTTAAGTACTTATTGTACTTTACTTTAATTGCTTAGCTTTTTTCCACCCGTATCTCTTTCTAGACTCCTTGGATGTTAAATTCCATGAAGGCATTGACTATGTCTGTTTCCAAGTACCCACAGTAAATAAACGAGAATAGTTACTTAGAACATCAGCAAATCAGTATATGTTGGAATTAAGGTATTAACACAACAATACACAGACCACCCAATTGAGAATGCCAGTGTTACAGATGAGCAAATCACAGCTCACAGTGATACAGTGACCTCAAAACCAGCTGGTGGCAGAACTAGAGTAACCACTCAGGGGACATCACTGCCCATCCAAGTGTTCTTCCTTTCACACCATATTACCCTTTTCCCAGTATAGCTCTCTTTTAACAAGGGCCAAGGACTTAAACTACAATCCTGTTTATTTACTTATTTATTTATTTATTTATTTATTTATTTATTTATTTATTCGAGATGGAGTCTCACTCTGTTGCTCAGGCTAGAGTGCAGTGGCGCAAACTCAGCTCACTGCAACCTCCATCTCTGTGTTCATGCTATTCTCCTGCCTCAGCCTCCCGAGTAGCTGGGACTACAGGCACCCACCACCACTCCCGGCTAATTTTTTGTATTTTTAGTAGTGATGGGGTTTCACTATGTTAGCAAGGATGGTCTCGATCTCCTGACCTCGTGATATGCCCGCCTTGGCCTCCCAAAGTGCTGGGATTACAGGCGTAAGCCACCACGCCTGGCCTTGAACTACAATCTTAAAGCTCTAATTGTGGCAAAAGTTTAATCACCAGTCAAAATATAGAAGCCCCAGGTCTTTCCCAGTGCCCTCTCCACAAAGGCTATCATAAAAGAAATTTGACTGAAATTCTTGTTTGTATGTCTGATCTTGAATTTATTTCTATGCATATACTTTAAAATATCTTGAGAACCTATTCAAAAATATATACGTTAGAATATCCTATATGCCCTTCTGCCCTTTATGTACTTTATATACATTAACTTACATGATTATCACACAACTCAGTAGAAATTTATTATTCTCATTTTACAGATGATGAAACTGAAATTAAGCTGAGTAATTTACCCAAGTCCACTCATCGAGTAAATGGAGGATGGGTAATAGAAATCTGAGTCTGTCTTTCATGAAGCGCATGCTTTCTTTCACCTGTTTTGTTTTTGTATTTGCTTCTCATTTGTGTCATTGTAAGTCTGGAGTATCCAACACGAAAGAGAGCCCTTTATCATTCAACTGAATAACAGCTCTTATTGTAGGGGCTGAGCTTCATTTGCACCTTTGACATTTCAAAGGGCTGTGAAGAAAAAAGAAACTTGGAGAACTCTTCTCTTGTTATTTCTAAAACTCAGTGGGTATGTGTATGTTGATGGGGAGAGACAGTTTTATATATTGTATTTATTTTTGAATTTTTAATTGGCATAATAATGTATCATCATTCAAGTTTTAACCTAGACTGCTGTGAGCAAGAATATTGCCCACTCAAATTAGGCTGCAAAATCCCACACAGTTTGATTAACAAATAGCATTCTCTATTCAGCTTTGGTTTGTGGCCTATATGAAACAAGGTGACCCTCATACACTGAAACCATGAACTCAGCCATCCTTTAATATTATTTCCTTCATTGCCTTGTGTATATACACAGGAAAAGAAAAATGTCTCAATACAAAGTTAAACTTCCCTTGGCCTGGATGTCAGCAGAGCCCCTAAAATTTTTGAAGAGTAAATCAATGTTCTCTAAGATTAAAGCTTTGAGGCACAGTAAATCCTCAGTAGAGTATAACTAAGACTGCACCCATGTCTGCGGACAGAAAATGTTGCCAATCCTCAAAGCATATCTCTCTTGTTCTTAAAGAGATAAGAATATACTATCCCAATGGCTTCAAAAGATTATGTTATGCCTCATGAAACTTCTTGGATTTTACCAATCTACTTCTCAAAGCTAGCAATATATCTATCATTCACACACAGTACACACACATGGTTATCTGCCCTCACATACTCTTTAAATGTTGCTCCTGCTTTAACTTTTTTCTCTGCACCTATGTGGTCTCTTCAGAATCATTACACCCGCTATGCCAAACACATGTCAGGAAACTTAGTTTGAGCTCCATAAGAAACAAAGTCTGAGATGGAAATTTGTGCGCAAGAAGTTTATTGGGAATGATCACAGCTGTGGTCAAAGTAGGGGCTAAGAGAGTAGTTGAATTGAAATGCAATTATAATAACAGCTTTAGCCTATCTTATGGGGAATTCTAAACTTGGATTAATTCTTCAGAGTTGTCCCACCTTGAGGCAAATTGGTGGATTTTAACCAACTCATTGGCCAGTCATTAATGCATGCTCTCCTCTGGGAGTGGGTAAGATCTTGAGCAAAGTGGTTCTCTGGCTGGAGGCAGTTTCTAGAGAGGGATTCATTTAAGAAACATCATCTGCCAACAGTTTCAACATCTGGAAGTATGAGCAGGTGCACTCTGAAGGTAGGATACGGTCAGCACACCACAGTGTCCCCAGGGCACTAACAGATACTTATGGTATGAGTGAATAAATGTGTGCTGGTATGCATCAGCATACCAAACTAGAGTCATGTGACAGACTCGGAAAAAAACAAACAAACAAAAAAAACACCATGATGTTTGGTTCATGCCTATAAGAGTTATTATGGGGGACCATTGCTTTATCCTATTTGCAAAAAGAAAAAAGGAGGAGGAGGAGAAAAGGCAAAGGAGAAGAAGAAAATGGCCTGAGTTTTAGCCAGTTTTATTTTAAGTGTTTTAAGCTATCACAAAAGTGTGTGCACTTCTAAAACAAGTTGTCCAATTAGTATTGTTATTCAAATCAAAGTTAAAATCCAAGAGGTCGAAAAAAAGAACAGTAAAGTCTCTGAAAAACACTACGGGAAGGACAGGTGTCTCTTTAAGACCAAGAGAATTATGCTATGGGATTGGCAAGTTTTTCTAGATTTCATGCTAGTGAATCTGCCTCCTTGCTGCTCCTCATTAACAATTTGAAAAGGATCCCCTGGCCATTCCCAGGTTGCTGTCCCCACTCCACATTGTCACCTCCTGCAGGGACTAGTTCACCCCCTCCTAGTTAGCCTCTTTCTTTATGATCTAGGGTCCCACCACCACCATCCTTCCAACTCCCAAGCCATCCTTCACATTATATAGCCAGAGCGTCTACCATTTAAGTCAAATTTGTCATTCCCCCACCTAAAACACTATATTACTTTCCTTAAGATCCTTTGAAAGGCAATAAAACTCCTTAAGCAGCTTCTTTCTGCTTCTTCAACCTTATTCCCAACAGGTTTCTCATATTCACACATCCACACACTACATACACTACATCTGTCAATCCTGAGTATCTTCATTTATTCAACAATTATATATTATTATATACACATATTGTGATGTTAGAGATACTATATGAGGAATGATAAATAATGTGCAGAAGTGTACAACACGTTTTCTAGGGCAGACACTCCTTTTTTTCTTCTTCCTGGAATGCCTTTTCTTTATGAATGAGGTAAATATTTATGCGCTCCTCAAAAATCCAACTCAGATATAACACATTTAAAAAAAAAGGTCTCAGCTGGGCCTGGTGGCTCATGCCTGTAATCCCAGAACTTTTGGAGGCCAAGGCAGGCAGACCACAAGGTCAGGAGATCGAGACCATCCTGGTCAACATAGTGAAACCCCGTTTCTACTAAAATGCACAAAATTAGCCGGGCATGGTTGCGTGCACCTGTAGTCCCAGCTACTCGGGAGGCTGAGGTAGGGGAATCACTCGAACTCGGGAGGCGGAGGTTGCAGTAAGCCAAGATTGTGCCACTGCACTCCAGCCTGGCGACAGAGCAAGACTCTGTCTCAAGAAAAAAAAAAAACTCATTTATCATCTACCCAACCAAGATAATCAACTCCTCTGTCTTCTTGGATCATTGCATTCTATGTATCTATGTCTTTATTGTTCACTACATATTCAAACTTAAAAATTTTTTGGATGTTTTATTTTGTAGTATATATGATATATATATACTAAATATGTAACATTTATATGTAGATACATTTATATATAGTTCATACATATACTTATATGTCTGTATACACTGAAGCATTAAAATAAATAACTATAAACCCACCACCCACATATGAGAACTAGAACATTACCTCTATTCCAGTTTCTACCTATATACCTCTTTCCTGGACTAATTTTTCATTTTATCCTAGAATTATCACTATCCTGAAATGCATATTTATAACTCTCTTCATTTTGTTTTTATATCAAGTGTATGTGCTCTCATTTTTTAGCACTATGTTATTTACTTTGCATTATATTGAGGTTTGGAATTGTAATATAATCACATAATGTACACTTTTTCAGTAGTGAAAACGAATACATTTCAACTACACAACACCATCAATGAATGCTACAAATAATAGTGTTGAATAAATAAAAGAAAGTAGCATCTGACCACATATATTATGGTTCCATTTTTATTGCAATATATGTTAAATATTTTTTAACCTGTATATTTTTTCCCACTAGACTATAATCAATGCATATTTGTTGAATTGAGTTGAACTCATTAACCCACATCTATTCTGACTTCCGATCATGTCTTGGATTCTGGGCTATCTGACATTTCTTATTTTGATTTGGCTCCTGATTCTTCTCCTCCCAAACCTGGTATTACTCTATGTAATATAGTTTGACACACCACCTATATTTTTCCCTATGTCTGACCTTGGATTGGTCCTACTTACAGTTTTGCTACTTCAGTGTTAGGACCAGCAGGTAGAAGAAATTCCTGACCAATCTGTCATTGGATGGACAGAGCTTTCAATTGTCTGTTCCCCTAAAAATACACAAGGTACAAAACTAGTATATAATGAATAATTGCAGCTCTGAAAGATTACATTGACTCAACTTCAATGACATATTCATTCAAACCCTTTATTCTCACCATGTCAGTAGCTAATATCAGGAATGGCAATGCAGTGAAATTCTCTCTGGAAACTGCTTGGTATGTACCACCTTTCCAAATTATTCATTGGCTCCTAGAATAGTTGCATTGCATTAAAAGAGACCATGAAGATCATCACTCTAAAAGCCCAGTAAATGCAAAAATTGCTTCAATAGCACCACTATAACAGTCCCTCAGCTTCAACTTTAATGCTTCCAAAACCACAGAGCTGAGTATGTCAAAGATCATCCATTTCATTATTGAATGGTTCCGGAAAAAAAAAAAAAAAAAAAAAAAATGAAGGCTTGCAAGTTGGACTTTTGTTTGAATCCTTGTTGCATGAATGAGCTTAGCCTAGCCTCCTGAAATCTCACAGTCTTAGTTTGCTCATCTATACATTAATGTAACGTACCCACCCAAGAACTTGCCATATACAGACTGGGTCCTTAATGAGTGCTAGTCTATTTTGCCTTCCATTTCTTTTTCCAAATGAAAACCATGCAGGTGTATAATAGCTTTTGTGAGTGTTCCCTTTCATAGGCTAAGCAATTTTTTTTTTCTCTCTCTCTCTCTCCGTTCCTCAAACTGCATGGTGTTCTCTCTTAGTAATGCCCCAAATCATACTTTCATTTAAAAAAAAAAAATGACATTGGGCCGGGCGTGGTGGCTCACGTCTGTAATCCCAGCACTTTGAGAAGCTGAGGCGGGTAAATCACGAGGTCAGGAGATCGAGACCATCCTGGCCAACATGGTGAAGCCCCGTCTCTAATAAAAATCAGTTGGGCATGGTCAACTTGAACCAGGGAGGCGGAGGTTGCAGTGAGCCGAGATCACGCTACTGCACTCCAGCCTGGCAACAGAGTGAGACTCCATCTCAATAATAATAATAATAACAACAACAACAACAACATTGAGCATACTGTGGTCACTTTTATCCATTACTCTTCTCTCTCTCTCGCTTTTTTTTTTTTTTTTTTTTTAGACAGAGTCTCGATCTGTCGCCCAGGCTGGAGTGCAGTGACACGATATCAGCTCACTGCAAGCTCTGCCTCCTGAGTTCATGGCATTCTCCTGCCTCAGTCTCCCGAGTAGCAGGGACTACAGGCGCCCGCCACCACGCCCAGCTAATTTTTTGTATTTTTAGTAGAGACGGGGTTTCATCATTTTGGCCAGGATGGTCTCGATATCCTGACCTCATGATCCACCCACCTCGGCTTCCCAAAGTGCTGGGATTACCAGCGTGAGCCACCGCTCCCGGCCTCTTCCCTCTTTCTTACTCCCTCTACTTAATAACTAATACTGTTAAAATAGGTCATTCTAGCTACACCTCTACTAACTAACCCAGGCTAGAAGCCTCCTCCTTCACAGGAATCCAGAAAAGAAAAGCAGGAGGAACCCATGCACTCAGATATGCACTACATAGGAATGAAAACTATCCCTTGAGATGAGAAAACAATGCCAATTCCTTAAGGAATATGCTCAGCTGGGGCTATTCCTTGTTACCACTCGCTTGGGCATCAGTTTCTGCACCTTAGATTGTAATCTCCTGGAGAACTGAGATTGATTTTTATTCTCTCAGCATCTGGTATCCCAGATACTATGAACCAAATTGCTGCTTAGTAAACTATATTAATTGATCATGACTAATTATAAATATTAAAATCATATTAACCTAGTTTCACTTGAATATTAAAAAAAGTTGAATTTATGATATCAACCAAAGATGGTTATGAAAATCATTTTATAGTAGCCATTAATTTTTTAAAAATGAAGTAATTAATAGAGTGTATATCATTGAAATTCTTAATTAAAGCAGTTATGGGTCTACAATATGAGCTACAATAATAATAATTCCTTTTACATATATGTGCATATCTATATATACCTATATGTATACATTGTGTTTGTATAATACATGTATTTGTATGTGCATTCACATATATGTATTTATATTTATTAAGGCTATTTAATCCTCATTGGGAGCATAGGCATCTATGTTTTATAAATAACCATGTGAGGACCTGAGAGGTTAAGGGCCTTGGCCAGGTTTACACAGTAAATTAGTGGCCTAGTTTAGACATCAAAATCCAGCTTCTCAGTCTGATGCTTTTATTCTAATATGATTTCCCTATTATGCTCCTTTCTGTGATCTCATGAGTTAAACCGTAATTTTCTCTAATATAAAAGATGAGATCTTATTCAGCCTTAATTTCCTACTTGTTTTGTAGTCAATATATACATTCTATTGCCAAGCTTTGCACGTTTTCCTTTCATAAGCTTTTTTTATCTTCCTCTTTTTTGTTAGCCCACTCCTAGTGTCTCACTCATTTAACTACATTCAAAAATCTTTATTTAGTACCAAACACATGCCAGAGGCTAACCACAAATTGTCTTAACCTTCTTGCTTATTAAACAAAACAAAATAAAATAAACCCTTTCTTCTAGAAATTTCAAGTATTGGAAACATCAGAAGTGGTTTCTTTGCCAATTTCTGCAAATTCCGATGCCATCATGAAAACATTAAGTGTTTTCTTACTGGCTGTCCTAGTGGGAGACCCAGTGCTCGAATCGTGTTCTCTAAATTTAGCCTGGCTAAATATTGGCTCTGGAAGATGCTCCTTCAAAACGAAGTGCTTCACAGATGCTGTGGTTTGAATATTTGTCCTCTCGAAAATGCAGGTTGAAATTTAGTCCCCAGTGTGGCAGTATTGAGAGGTAGGACTTTTAAGAGGTGATTGAGTCAGAAGGGCTCTGTCCTCATGAATAGATTAATCTGTTCATGGATGAATGGATTGATGGGTTATCATGGGAGTGGGACTGGTGGTTTTATTAGAAGAAGTGAGACCTGAGCTAGCACGCTGTCCCCTCATCATAAGATGCCCTGCGCCACCTCAGGATGCTGGCGAGTGTCCCCACCGGCAAGAAGGCCCTCATCAGATGTGGCCCCTTGAGCTTGGACTTCTCAGCCTCTAAAATAGTGGGAAAGAAGCTCCTTTTTAAAAAAATAAATTACCGCCTTTCAGGTATTCTGTTATATGCAACAAAAAATGAACTAGGATAATAGACATAAATTTAGAATTGTTATATACCATAGCTCATAAGCCCATTCCAGTCTCTGTAGTATTCTTTAAGAAAATAGCTGTTTAAGTTTGCTTAATCTTCTATTTCCTAAACAAAGCATTTGATTTAATTTTGTTTTAATATGTAACTTCATCAGGAAAATACGTTGGGAACACTAAAATAGATTATGACTTCAGGAATGGTGCTTTATTTTTTTTATTTCCACTGCCTAGATAGGTCTCTGGTGTGTATAAAACACTTGATATTTTTAATCTCTTTTTTTGATGAATTAAGGAATATAATATGTGTTATTTATGTTTCCCTGTTTATGTTGCTGTCCTTCCTCTAACATCTTGCTCCTCGTTTCCTGTTCATACACACATCTCACCTCCAACACCAACATTCTTATTTTATAGTCCTGCTAAGTCCTCCACTTACTCTTCCAGATTTTATCATCTGTTGGGAAAAATTATTTTGTTGACTCTGATCCCCAAATGCTTTTATTCCCCATTAATCAAGCGCCTTCTGGAATTCCAATTGCTTTATTTCTACCTGACTTAATCCCAAAGCCTACATAAATTCCAGCTCTTTCATAAACATCTCAGATTCAGAGCCAGGGTATCATCCCATTTCCAGATCTGCACTCTTACAGAAGTAGACCTGATACTTGTAATACTTAGCACTTTTATCTCTGTATCTACACTCAGAGCCCGTAACGGTTGGGGCCAGAGAATTATTTAATTTATTGTTATGAGAGATTGTTTTGTATATTGAGGAATGTTTAGCAGTACTCCTGTCACTAAATGCCAGTGACACACCCCCAGTTGTGATAACCAAAAATGACTCCAGAAACTGCCAGATGTCACCTGGAGAACAAAGTCTCTCCCCTCCCATCCCTGTTGAAAGCCTCTGATTTAAGGCTATATCCATATCCATATTCATATTCATATCTGCATTTGGACTGATAAGTAACATTGATTTATCTTGATCTACATTAGGCACCAGGTTCAATAGCATATGTTATCTGTTTTAGTTTTCATGATGATTCTCAGGAGTATTAATAGAACCAGTTTAAACATGAGGAAGACATAGCTCAGAGGCAGAAATAACTCAAAACAAAATCAACTGTGGTATGCACACATTTCCCTGCACCATATTAGTTACTTGAAAACTTCTTAAGGAAGGGATCCCCTCTGCTTTCACCTTGCTACCTCCCACAGGACTATTAGGTAGTAGTTGTGTAACAAAAATAATAGTAAGTTGGGGAATCAAAAGCAATATTCTTAGACTTACTATATGAGCTTTAAACTCTCTGGGCTGCAAATTTTCTAGATTTGCCTTACCTATGAGTTGCCTATCTATTTCTTAACCCTGATATATTTATATTAGGTATGTAAATTGGATATAATTGTATTGCTTAAGTGCATTATTTAATAATATAATTGCATTAATCTTTCTGTCTGTCTTCAAGTTTTGGCATCATAGTATAATGAAAAATGCATGAGCTTTCCGAATCAAAAGGATGTTAATTTTAAATTCTGACTCCATGCCTAACTGGCTCTGTGGCATTTACTTCAAAAACTAAACATTTCTGTGATCACTGCAAGGAATACAGAGATAAAAACAAAACCCCGACTATCTAGAGATTTATACTCTAGTAAGGGAAACAAAACTTGAAAAGAAATTAATTTAAATACCAAGATATAACATTAGAAGCACATGCAAAGTACAAAGTATAGAGATGGCACAGAGGAGGGACGATGTACCTTTATCAGGTGAAGATATGGAACACTTTCAGGACAGATTGTGCTTATGATGGGTGATAAGGAATATACAGAGCCAGAAGATAAGCCTCTTCTACTTCCTGTGTCTCAATTTCAGTATTTATAAAATAGGGATAATTATACATGTGGTGGTTATGAGTATTAAATGTGATGGGACTACAACATGTTTCACATAATGTTGAACAGAGAGTAGACACATAATAAATATTATCTCTTTTCCATTTCCTTTAAAGGACAAGAGTTGCGTCATTTATAATTGTTAATAGTTAAGCTACTACAAGGCAGTAAGAGAGCTAGTGAATGACAGATTTTCATAGATTGCAAAGTTAGTATTTTTCTTCTCTTGCTCAGATACTATAAGAAAATCTTCAAATTCATTCTACAGTATCAACTCCCCAAGGAAGACGAGTAGGTTCTGCATTCCATCTCAAAATGTTGTAAGGCATTTTTATCAGACAAAGGCATCCTTCTCACAAGCCTTCCACAACTTTCTTCCTGTTCTTTAAAATACACACAAACTATACAACTTGAACATTGTAACAGGTCTGCTTTCTGTTCCATTCAGTGACAGTAAGTACAAGAGCAGAATAGAAAACCCTGAAAAGTAAAATCAAATCCCAAGCGCTTTACACATCTTTCTAAGCCTCTGTGGAGGATTCTAAAGATTGACTCTTCTGTTATTCAAGCTGCTTCACCAACTGCCCTGTCAGAGCTCCAGACTCAGACCCTATTCAGGATCCTTATCCCTGAATGTCTCTTGCTATCAAGATAAGTCTTTATTTCTCTTTGTGAAGTGACACCAGAGATCTGGGAAGATGAAGAATCTTTTCCCACCGAGCTTCAAATAACTCACTTCTAAAGCAGTTCCATAATTCTCACTGTAGCCATGAGGTCGTGAAGTCTCATTATCTCTGACCTTGGTCTTTCTCAGCTGCCATGACCCATGAAGGAAAAAAGGTCAGTGGCTGACATTCTTTCATTCAACCAACATTTACTGAGCACTTTCCTGGTGCCAGGTATGGTGCTGGGCTACAGGGATATGTCAAAGTTTTATTCACTAAAGATCTAATAAGATGAAGCCAGATGCTGTGGCTCATGCCTGTAATCCCAGTACTTTGGGAGGCCGAGGCGGGTGGATCACCAAGTCAGGAGTTAAAGACCACCTGGCCAACATGGTGAAACCCAGTCTCTACTAAAAATACAAAAATTAGCTGCGCGTGGTGGCGGACGCCTGTAATCCCAGCTACTCAGGAGGCTGAGGCAGAGAATTGCTTGAACCCGGGAGGCAGAGGTTGCAGTGAGCAGAGATTGCACCAGTGCATTCCAGCCTGGGTGACAGAGCAAGATGCTGTCTCAAAAAATAAATAAATAAATACATAAAAAATAACAACAACAATAATAATAAGATAAATATAATCTGACTTTATTCATTTCAGTAGCCTTATTCCCTTCTTTTTGGAAAATGGGGTAGGTGAAAATATATTTTAAAAACTTTATATTTTATTAGGCATCTTTATGACTTCAATCTTTTTTTTTATTTTTTGAGATGGAGTCACTCTGTTGCCCAGGCTGGAGTGCAGTGGCACCGTGTCAGCTCACTGCAGCCTCCATTCCCTGGATTCAAGCAATTCTCCTGCCTCAGCCTCCTGAGTAGCTGGGATTATAGGCACCCATCACCTAAACCCAGAAAATTTTTGTATTTTCAGTAGAGACAGGGTTTCACCATGTTGGTCAGGCTGGTCTCGAACTCCTGACTTCAGGTGATCCACCCACCTCGGCCTCCCAAACTGCTGGGATTACATGCGTGAGCCACTATGCCCAGCCACTACTTCAACCCTTAAGGACACTCTGGGCTTCATAATATAGAATCCAGAGCAGCTTTATAATGTGGCTCCAATCTTCATGTGTAGGAATATCTTGAGTCAAAGTTCAGCATGAGGCAATTTCTATCATTAGTGAAAGGATGTGTCTATAGTTTATTGCATTTAGCTTACCCTAGAAGCATAAACTACCCACCTGAGGTGTGAATGCACCTTGTATTTAATGATTAGTGGAGACTGTTTGCAACTGATCTTGCAAATTACACTCTTCACATCTCAAAGGGACTTTATTTTGCAAGGGTATTCAATGACTCCTGTTAGATCTGTTCTAAATACACATAAACGCAAACAAGATGCTACATAGTTTATAGCCATCTTTTCCCTTTACATAGTACTGAAACAGTAGTGAGTACAGTATGGTAACTGAGGGAAATTCACCAGACTAGTTGTGATAAGGGAGGATCAAGCTTAAGTTTTTTCACATCTCTTTTGAATCTGTCAGCTATTCGACTTGGGAGATTCAGAAGAGTTGTAGAAAAACTTAAGCTTGGCTTGAAATGTCAGCATTTAAGGCATCAGATGTAAGGAGTTAGGGCATCTGGAGTTTGGCCAACCTATAGAACTTGGAGATACTAAAGTAATATCTGGAAAGCCAAGCACAGGGCCTAGACTCCAGGAAAGGGGTTAGCAGACTTACTATGTGCCAAGTCCACAGCAGACCAGAGTCTGAGGACCAGGGTCCTCTTTCTGTGGAGACTGGAGGGAGAACCAAGGGCCTTGACAGCAGCCAATCTAGCCCCACACTCACACCTGATAGTGGACAGATCCCTGTCACATCCTGGGGCTCCTGAAAGTGCCCAATTTTGCTTATAAACATGCAAAGGGAGCATCTGGTGTGCGATCTGCAGGCTGTGTCTAGATGCTGTGTTTTAGTAGGAGAAAATCACCTACTTTCTACCAGGCCAGATTCTCAGTGGTCCAGGCCTAAGTCAGGGCAGAAGCAACAGAGTACATGCTATTCCTGGGGCAGGCTAAAGCCAGTATACTTTAGCATTTTATAGATGTGACGAGAGAGGCACAGAAAGCTGTGGAGCTTTCTGAGTTCATGGAACAAGGCAGAGGTCCAACCACTATTTGAAGCTTACTACCTCACTTGTTATGCAAATTTGCCTATTGTTTGTGCATACTTGTGTGCATATGTTATGTGAATATACCTACTTCAGCACACAACACACATTCTTTAAATGATTCAGTGAATGAATATATGATATAAGGTAGAATTTATCCTGTTTGAATATAAAGGTATTTATTCATTCATTCAATAAAGACAGGAAAGGTACATGCTATCATGGAGCTTACATTCTTATGAGGGGAAGAATTAATACTCAAGATTTTAAATAGTTGAACAGGATTGTTTCAAATAATATTGAGTGTTGTGAAGACATAAGATAGAATATTGAAATAAGAATTTTGCCTTTATCTTTATACGAAGGCAACAATGACTAAATGCAGATTAATGAAGCATGCAGGGAACTAATTCTGCCTTCTCCATGCAACAGTGTACCTACCATTTATTCCCCCTCCCCTAATCATGTTTTCTGGTTTGGTGGCCACATCACGTACACTTTCTGTCATTTTCCTGAAACATATCAATAATGTTTAATTTGACAGAATCTGAACCAAACTTGTGGGGGAAGAGCAGCAGGGTGAGCTTTGGGGTCTGGGCCAAGCCTTACTCTTCAGAGAAGCAGGTTATCCAATGGCTGAACTATGAATTGTGCATAGTCAGTGTTCAGTAAAATTCCCTTTCTCAGCATCAAGAGAACAAGGAAAACAGAATATTCTCCTCTTGGATATTTCCATAACTCTTGACTGACCTTGTGCCATGCACAGACTAGGTTTTGAAATACGTCAGAAGTTTAAATTCAGTTATCTTTATTAACTCCTTGCCCACATCAACTTAAGCCCAATATGTCCCAGAAATAACTTGAAGGTTGTTATGTAGAAAGTTAAAAGGACTATTGAAAGCAGAAATATGATTTTTAGAAAAGGGAATCTTTTCTACAATATTCTACTTTCTTTTCTAATGATTGAAAGGACAGAGAAATTCAACCTTTAATTCTAGCTGGAGCATCCACATTGATGAGCTACTAATCTCACTGTGCCTCAGGCTTCCTATCTGTAACTAAAGAGATGCCTGGTTGTTTTCAGGCTTTAAAGTAATTTCATGTTCATGTACATTTGCATATATAAAATATATAGCACAGTGCTTGGCACATAGTATACACAAAATAATTTTTTTTTTCTCCTCTGTAAGGAGTTCTGGCCTTAATTTCAAACAAGCCATAAACTGAAACCATAAAGATGGAAATAAAGAATATAAAATTTGAAAATGTGTAAATTACTGAAAGCACAAGAACCATTAATTATCAAGGATGGTTCTCATTAAACTAGCAGCATATGTTGCTATTATAAGGATGTTTGTCACGAGCTCCTGAGAGGTCTATTAACAATAAAATCCTATTATTCCAGATGTTTCACATCCATGTAATACACCCACAATAATTAATTTCATATGAGCTAAATTAATAAATCTAGAAAACTAGAAAGACATGTTATTCACCACATAAGGCATCTTATATCCTATTTATAATCTGACTAAAATGCTAAAAACTGCCATTAATTACAGGGAAACCCACTATCATTTTTCTTTATCTCTGGAATAGACTTTGAATTTGAAAATACTCCATTACCATTATAAAGGCAGCATCTGAGCAAACAAAGAGAAGAAGAAAGTTGCTGTCACATCTGCTGTTGCCGCTCAGGTCACTTCTCCTGGTGGCGTTATGGCTCAGGATTGCTGCTGCCACCCCTGGCTGGCCTTAGCTGGGCCCTGCTTTGTGCCAGAACTGTGCTAGGTGGTGCTTCATGTGTATCATGACTTTTCTTCACAATATCCTCGTTAGATAGTCTTCCCTTTATAAAGGTAGAGGCTCAAAGAAGTGAAATAACTGATCCAATGTCACAACTCCTAAATGATAAAGCTAGGATTTGAACTCAGATCTCTAGCACCAACATCTGACCTCTCCCCATGTTACTAAGCTGTCTCTCTAAGGTAATAATAAAAGCTTTCATTTGTTGTGTGCCTGATCCAGCCTACCAGATAACCTGAGACAGAAAAAAGAAACACACACACACACACACACACACACACACACACACACACACACAAAGGGGATTCTCCAATATAAAGTCTGAAGGTCAACTACTGCAACTGCCACTCAATGTCAGAATACCCTTCACAGAGGCTTGACAAATAACTAAATGGTCACCCAGAGTTCATTAAACCCTGTACCTCTTGAAGGCAGAGATTCATCTTCTTTTATATTCTAGTACCTGTTGTGCACTCTGGTATGTAGAGTCAATGTTAATTTTTTATTTTTATTTTTTAAGATTTCAACTTTTTGAATTTTCCCCTTTTACACAAAACAAAGTAGAAGAAATCATAAAGGATTAAAACTGAAAAAGTTATTCTGTAGAACATGTATACACAAAAAAATCCAGATAGGAAGACAGGCTTATTTACAATGAAAGTAAGGTAAAATTAAGGTAGTTTTCTTATGAAATATATATTTTTTAAATCAAACATATGCTACAATAGGCACCACTGTTTACAACAATATTAAAGAGGAGAAAACAACACTTATTTAATAGGCACAGATATACCACAAGGTACAACATCAGTGCAATAAATTCACAAAACCGTATTACAGTCAGTTAATCAGTTTAAGAATTGTTCCCAAGTCAGTCACATTTTTGGCTTTCATTCCTACAGATTTCAAATACTTTAAATTTCTGGCTATCGAGAAGTTAAGAATGATTATAAGAAACTTTCCAAGGAGTTACAAAATCTTTGTAGACCAAAGGCCAACTATCATTACCTCAAGTCTGCTCTCACCAACAGCCCTTGTATTTTTCAGGGAGAAATCTCTAGGAAAAAAAGTCAGACACCAGTGTAGTCACTATCTCCCATGCCAAACCCAGGGGACTAAAATGACCAGTATTACCATAAAACGAGAATTGTGAGGTTTACCTTAAAAGGCTTATTCTGGTCTCAAAAATTAGTCAGATAAGATTATCTTCTACTGAAATGAATCTTGCCTAAACACAGAAGACTGGTATCCTTTACTGCTGGTCTTAAAGTCATAAATATGAATTTTAACCTACTGTATACTATAGCTAAAATCAGCTGAAAATCTGAAATTAAAAATATGCTAGAAATCCTAAATGCAATCTTTTGGAAGTCTGCTATTAAAAGGCCTTTAAGGATTTACTAACCTCAAGTCTAAGTGCAAAGGGACAAAAGCTTAAGCCTGTCGGACATTCCTTTTTTTGGACAAAAAGATCAAAGTTTCCTACAAATTGCTAAGCTTTGCACAAGGGAGAAACCTACACATACTAGTGGATGGAATCAGTTTCATTTTATTCCATGGGGATTCTACTCCCACAGGAAAGAAACAGAATGAGGAATGAATCTTAATTGGTCTCTTCATCGGAAGTGGTAAACTTGGTCTCTATATTCACGAAGTCAGAAAGTTTTTTATGCAGACTGTGGAAGCAGACAGTAGAATCAGCTTCCTGTAGCCACAGACCACTACCTTGTATCCAGCAAGAGCAAAGATGAACTTGAACAATTATCCAGAGTCACTTGAATTGTACTAAAGGGCAAGGTTCACCACTATAAAAAAAGAAGTTGTCTAAAAGCAAGAATTCAATTAACCCTGGGTAAGAAAAATCAAAACAAGTCATACATACTAATGAGTTGTCCATGAGGCCAACTGGTAAGAACGTACTCAACTATACAGGACATGAAGACACTATGCACAAAGCATAACTTGGCGAGCCTGCATTTCTATTAACTAAGAGCAGAGTGAGGGAGAGCAAAGAGCTACTTCTGTAACATTTTAGTATCCAGATAGTACAGCAGAAACCATTCCCAGGGGCAATGGGTGCTCCATTAATCACACTGAATAAAGCAGATGAATTATTCATTTTTCTATTATTTTTGTTTGAGACGTTGGGTTAGCTCCCTTTTGGCCATTCCAATGTACTTAGAAATGATTCCATGTTGGTTTAGTCCAGGAAGCAATAGTAAAGAAGTCACTATCAGACAGGTGAGAAGCAAGTTGTGGACTTGCTGTCCCACCTAAGCAATCTCAGTAAGGGAAATGATCATGGTCATGAAGTACATCTTAGGTTTATCTTCCTTTAGTGTGAAGAGGCATTTCCACCAACCCACAGCTCTGCATCAAGTTTTTAACTAGATTGCTGCAAATTTCATGAAATCTTTGCTGTTGTTCAGTGGTCAATTTATTGGAGCCAAAAATTCTAGGCACCAGAATGGGAACAAGGTAGTCAGCCAAATGGATCTAGATAGTAGATAATCAGAAACATCAAAGAAACCACACGCATGATGGCAGGTGGAAACCAGGCTGTTTCCCATTGGAGGACTTTATCAGCATCAGCATCACTTCTCCCCAGCCTTGCAGCTGTTTTTCCAGACTTGCAGTCTCTGTAGCCAGCAGGTTGGTGATGTATTATCTCCCCCTGCCATTATCAATGAGATGCCATTTCCATGAGTGCAGGCTGCCTTCCCAGTGAACCCTCCTACCGAGACTTGCACGGCGACCACAGCACCAGAGTCAATGTTTATCGAACGGCAATTTATAACATGACAAAAACACACGAATTTGGGCTATAGAAGAATAGTCATTCAGCAGGTGAGAGTTCAAGTTTATGATGTTGAGGATTAAATGTGGGTAAATACAATATCTAGAAGAAATTATATACTGCTTTCAAACTTGAGAATAGAACCCACTGAAACAGCAATGGTATCACATAAATGTGGCAGGATGAGCCGCAGACAAGAACCCCTCAGACACCAAGTTGTAAAAGGAAAAGTCTTTATTCAGCTGGGAGCACAGGCAGACTCACATCTCCAAAAACCAAGCACACCGAGTGAGCAATTCCTGTCCCTTTTAAGGGTTCACAACTCTAAGGGGGTCTGTGTGAGAGGGTTGTGATCGATTGAGCAAGCAGGGGTACGTGACTGGGGCTGCACACATCAGTAATTAGAACGGAACAGAATAGGACAGGGATTTTCACAATGCTTTTCCATACAATGTCTGGAATCTATAGATAACATAACCAGTTAGGTCAGGGGTTGATATTTAACCAGGCCCAGGGCGTGGCACCGGGCTGTCTGCAATTTCTGCCTTTTAGTTTTTACTTCTTCTTTCTCTGGAGGCAGAAATTGGGTATAAGACCATATGAGGGGTGGTCTCCTCCCTTAAAAATAATAGCTATGTTAATAATTAACATTTATTGAGCACTAGCTGTGTGTCAATCACTATACCAAGAACTTTAAATTATAAACACAATTAATCCTCATAACAACTCTATGAGATGCATAGTATTATCTCTGAACTCAGGGAATGTAAATAAAAGAGGTCATACAGCTAGCAAGATATAGAGCCAGGATTCAAACAAAGGCTGTCTAGCCCCAGAGCCTTCTGGCAACCACCATACTAAACACTCCTTGGGAATGCAAGCTAAGCTAATGGGATACCATGGAATTGTAGGTTATTTTATCTATTTATAGTTTTCCTATTAAATGTTTTTACACTATGAGAAAATTAGTTGGAAAGCTAAATGGTTTTTGTTTGTTTGTTTACCTGGCTGTAGAAATCAGGAAAAGTCAGGATGAAAAAGACATGCTCTAACAACTTGCAGGGGCTAGATACCAAACTGCTAGAACATGTGACATGTGCTATCACCTTTCATCGTCTCTTGCACTACAGTTGGTGCCAGTGTGATGTAGTGGTTCAGAGCTCTGGCTTTCAACTCAAATAGAGCCAAGTTCAAGTCCAGCTCTGATGCTTACTAGCCGAGTGATCTGGACAGGGCAAAGACCTTCAAATCCTTCACATATAAAATGTGCCTAGCTATAATATCTATTTACATAGGGGACACTAGAAAATTTAAACAAGATAATACATGCAAATTTTAGTACAATACCTGGAATATATTGAAATATGCATATAAGTATTATTGCTATTAGTTCCTCTTTTACAGATGTAAAATAAGAAGGTCTAAGATATCAACCAGATGCTGAATAAAGTTTGTGTGCCTATAAGCCCAGCACTTTGGGAGTCCGAGGCGGGTGAATCACCTGAGGTTAGGAGTTTGAGACCAGCCTGACCAACATGGAGAAACCCTGTCTCTACAAAAAATACCAGACTTTCTGGGGGTGGTGGTGCATGCCTGTAACCCCAGCTACTTGGGTGGCTGAGGCAGGAGAATCGCTTGAACCCAGGAGGCAGAGGTTGTAATGAACTGAGATCACACCATTGCACTGAAGCCTGGACAACAAGAGTGAAACTCCATCTCAAAAAGAAAAAGTAGAAAGCCACAAGCTCTCCTTTGTCTTGTTTGCAAGCAATAGCAGCAAAGAGAGAATTCCCACTCTTGTAGCAGTTTCAGAAAAACAGCCATTTTGTGATGTTACAAAGCATAAGCCCTCCCTCCCTCTGTGGTCCTATGTTCAGTACTAGCACTAACCATTTGTATGCTCTAGGTGGGGTTGCCTTCTGCTCCACCTCCAGCCAGGATTAAAGAGTGTCACAAGTAGGAGGAATCTATTCCTCCAAACTTCATGTTATATAACAGAAAGTCAACTGAATAAAATAAAGTAAGCAAATAATCAACGAGCCCATATTGTTCTTTCAGGTTGATAACATTTTGCCAAAACATGCCTTCCAGTAGCTATCATTATTAAGACTTTCACTTATATGACTTTACACATGTTGGTTAAGGCTTTTCATGTGTATTACATGATGTTTTGATTTTCACTATCATCCTGTTGGTTGAGTTGCTGGGATATCAGCATTTCTCTTTTGTGATGTGGAAACTGGGGCTTCAATCACCAGCATGAATTGATCCAAATCTGGTAATCACAAGGTCAGAGAAAGAATTTTATCAAATCTTGTTTCTCACTTAAAACTCTGCCATATGTCTTACTGCTCTCAGAGTGAAATCTGATCTCCTTTCCATGAATACCTGTATGGCCTGGCTCCTGCAAACTTGTCTAATCTCATTTCAGGCAGTTTTTTTTTTTCTTTCTTTCTTTCTTTTTTTTTTTTTTTTTTTTTTTTTTTTTTGGAGACACAGTCTCACTCTGTTACCCAGGCTAGAGTGTAGTGGTGCCATCTGGGCTAACTGCAACCTCCACTTCCTGGGTTCAAGCGATTCTCGTCCCTCAGTCTCCCAAGTAGCTGGGATTACAGGTACCCATCACCACACCTAGATAATTTTTAAAATATTTTTAGTAGAGATGGGGTTTCACCAGGTTGGCCAGGCTGATTTAGAACTCATCACCTCAAGTGATCCACCTGCCTCAGCCTCCCAAAGTGCTGGGATTACAGGTGTGAGCTGCCATGCCCTGCCCTCTGTCTGTTACTCATTATGCTCCCACAACATGGACTTTCCATTAAAGGAAGGTTGTCAACTCTTTCCTGCATCAGGCCCTGTATGTGGTCTAAGGACACAGAGGCATCCAATCAGCAGAGCACTGGGCAGAACACACCTGGGAGGTACATCTGCAGGTAATGGGGCATGGGCTCCATGCCTCTCGGGAGACTTCTGCTCCAGAATTCTAAGAGACTTCTTTACATTCAAAACTTGGTGTCATTGGGGAATACTAAGCTGATCATCTTCTAAGAGGTAAACACGGAACAATAAAATTGATGAGGATTTTATTTGATAATCGTGGTGCAAATATTGAGGGAGGGCAACTAACATGATTCAGCATTTGCTACATGATGTCTTCTTAATTTTATACAAGGATTATCATAGAGGAAAATAGATTTGGTGTGATAAAAATACCTCTTCCAAGGATACACAGTTTTTAAGTGCAAGTTGGTATTGAAACCTAAGTTTATTTGGTCTACTACACATGACATTTGCCCTCTGATAGGATGACTTTATACTATGTTAAAAGAATTACTCAACTAGGGATGTTTTAATTTCCTCACAAAGGGCAAGATTGGTTCAAGATACAGGAATGGTGCTAATTTTGAAAGAGGACTTGGCAGGCTCTGTGTCTGGAGAACAAAGCTGAGAGGACTGGGAGCGAGAAGGGCCCTGACAGGAAATTAGTTTAGAGAATACATTACTTATAAGATAAAATCATGGAAAAATGGCGTTTGAGTCAAGTTGCATAACTCTACTGGCTCTAACTTATTATGCATTAACAAAAGACATTTAATAAAAGCTTTACCTCTCTTTAATTCAACTGTTTCAATCATTGAAAACAAACAGCACAATTAAATCACATCTTAAAGACTTATCATCCCAAGATAATTCATGATGGATTTTCAAAGGTTTTATGCTAATAGAATCTTCCCAAGAAATGTATATGGATAAAATATTCTGAAAAACAATGTGGAATAGATAATGTCTGGGCTTCAGAATCAAGAGATATCTATAAAGACTCATCTCATACATTTGCTAAGTAATCATAGAACATTTCACAATCTAATTTTTATTGTACTAACTGGCAAACTGGCAAATAGGTGAAATCTTAATATATATTCACAGGGCTACTGTTAAATACATTTAAATGTTTTATATCAAAATGTTGATATTTGGCTGCTTATGCATATTATAAAATGAATAAATGAATGAATGAGCATATGAGTACTTTGAGATTATTTAAAATAATCTTACCAATGTATACTTATTGGTGTTTTTTTTTTTTTTTTTTTTTTTTTTTTTTTTTTTTTTTGCTGGAGTGCAGTGGTATGATCTCAGCTCACTGCAACCTCTGGCTCCCAGGTTCAAGTGATTTTTCAAGTGATTTTCCTGCCTCAGCCTCCTGAGTGGCTGGGACTACAGGCATGCACCACCACGCCTGGCTAATTTTTGTATTTTTAGTAGAGACGGTGTTTTGCCATGTTGGCCAGGCTGGTCTCAAACTCCTGATCTCAGGTGATCCGCCTGCCCTGGACTCCAAAAGTGCTGGGATTACAGGCATGAGTCACTGCATCCAGCAGTGTTTTTATTTCAGAACTAATTAATTTATTACTCACATTAATTCTAATTGTACTTCAATTTGCTAGAGCATAGATCACTATTGTTTAGTACTAATG
Organism: Rhinopithecus bieti; assembly: GCF_001698545.2. Classification (NCBI taxonomy): domain Eukaryota; kingdom Metazoa; phylum Chordata; class Mammalia; order Primates; family Cercopithecidae; genus Rhinopithecus; species Rhinopithecus bieti. The sequence continues at coordinate 313,910 of NW_016813246.1, forward strand.
GTCTTTTAAAATTACTAGGAAACAACAACATACTAATAAACATATGCTCACAAAATCTATCACCTGTCCTTATTTAATCTTTTTTAGTGGACACCAGTATGGTTTAAATCACCAAAACTTTTATTTTATACTTTTATCATAAAAACAAATTATCTTTTGCCTCATATTTTTTTCTTTTGGAACCAACTCAAGTTTCTATTAGCTTCATGATGTCTTTGGAAACGTAAAAACTTTATTTATATGCCAACTGATTTTTAAGATATCATAAAATTGTATTTCTCACTTTGCCCACATCAAATGAGATATTTTGCTTGACTGACTCAATGATTTTTTTTTAATGACCTTTTGAATTAAAAAGCAGTCAAAGACTGAACGTGATTTTCCCAGTCTGTGACTCAGGTTCCCAAGCTGAATCTGATGATACCCAGTAACAACAAAGTCTTATGCTATAGAGTAAACATTTATAATGTGAGTGTGTTGTGGGTTTGTTTGTGGATGGGATCACAAGTATCTAGAATATGAGTCAATATTTCCCATCTCTGGCACACAGAACAGACATTGTTGGTTAATTGCCAATATTCCCCTAACTCTACCTTTCAACTTCTTGACACAAAACTTGGATTATAAATTTGTCATCACTACCTTATGAAATAAAACATACCTGTATCTACCCACATGGGCTTATAGCTATAATACTTTATACTAGAGGAAAAGAGAAAGAATTATAAGTGGATGATGCAATTATTCTGGAACAACTGGATACCTAGATTGATGATAAGAGAATTAGCCAATGTTACTGATATCAAAGCCCATCATTATTTAACCAGAGAGCTTAATTTTGCATGAGGACCTGGTGGTAGTTTTAGAATGAATGCCTAGAATCCTTGCCTTCCAGATAGCCCTTTGTAAACTATGTCCACATGAGAATACACATACCTTGAATATATATTATGAAAAAAAGATACTATGATTCTGGGGATTGTTCTACTGAAGACCTGTCTTTTGAAATCCTAATTGGTTCTGGATATTAATTACTACATTCTATACAATAAAATACTTTCTCTTATCTTATTGTGTGGTATACTGGAAAAAAGTCTCAATACCCACATAAAGCTAATATTGTTTATTTATTTATTTATTTTTGCTATATACCATTCCAGGGATGCCTTGAACTCCAGAATTACCTGAATGTAAGATTTTCATATCAAAAAGCTATGGCCAATTTTATATTCATCTCTGTATTAGGAGATCCTAAATTAGGAACTAGGCTGCCCAGCAGGAGGTGAGTGGTAGGCAAGTGAGTATTACCATGCTATATGGAGGGGACAGTAGCATCCCAAACCTAGTTGAGAAAGAAGATGAAAAAATATTCAGTAAGAACTCAGGCAAACTTACAAATATAGATGACATACTTTCCATTTAATGACCTGGATAGCGCCTGTTCTCATTTTATTTCCCCCCACTTTCTGAGGCCATGTGACTGTGCCCAGAATCTGGAGCAATCCTTCACAGTACAGATCATGTTTGCAAAGAGTTAGTTGGGGTAGGACAGCTAAAAATCACATCCAAATATTACTAAATCTTATTTGATGGATATCTTAATAAAAGACTGAGAGCATAACTGGTTCTATCCTGTCTGAAAACACTATCCAATGCCCCAATTTTCCCAAGATTGGTACTAAATCAGACCTTCTGTGACTTAATTCCTGCTGTGATGTTATGCCCTAGTTTTGATAATTGCGCACTCTTCCTAGTTTCTGTTCATTCGCTTAATAATGACTTATTGAATACCTAATATATTTCCAGAATAATTATTAGATATTTTGATACAGAGATAAATAAAAATAGCCATGGTGCTTGTGACCTAGTTGGGAAAAACCTATATTTATACTGTATATTTAAAGAGATTACTGTTGGAGCACAGATAAGGGGCCAGTTAAGCCTGGCTCAAGGAGTCAGGAATGGTTTCTCAAGCAAGAGAAACCTGGGTTATGTCTTGAAAGAGAGGAGGCGGGCATGGTGGTTCACACCTGTAATCGCAGCACTTTGAGAGGCTGAGGGGGATGGATCAGAAGATTGAGACCATCCTGGCCAACATGGTGAAACCCTGTTTCTACTAAAATACAAAATAATTAGCTGGGCGTGGTGGCGGGTGCCTGTAGTCCCAGCTACTCAGGAGGCTGAGGCAGGAGAATTGCTTGAACCCAGGAGGTGGAGGTTTCAGTGAGCTGAGATCGGGCCACTGCTCTCCAGCCTGGCAACAGAGTGAGACTCCATCTCAAAAAAAAAAGAAAAACAACAACAGAAAAAAGAAAGATAAGAGAAGAAATGGCATGTGTACAAGCATTGGAAAGCAAAAGTTAGTCTGAAGTGTATGCTGTTTATGATTGCTGGGGCGGGATTGTGGCATGGTAATGACAAGCAAGCTCAAGATCTCTGGAGATAGGCTGGGGCCAGACTGTGAAGGATCTTTAATGACATGCCAGAGTTCAGTGTTAGAACTAAAAGTTGGTGATACCAAGCAAGCAGTATATCAGAATTACCTCAGGAAATGTGTTCAAATACAGATTCCTGACCTCACCACAGATACTGAGTTAGTATTTCTGGGGATGCACCCAGAAATACTATTTTTAAGGAGCTCCCTGGTGATACTAATCTGCAGCTGGGTTTTGGAAGCACTTGGGGAGGCAATGTTGTATCCATAATCTAGCTCTGTCAAGGTTGAGGTCTTGACTTGCTGTCAGCAGTTCCCTCCAGAGAATGATGCTCTGCTCTGAACACCAGCCCTAAAGACACTAAAGTGCTGTCTATCCAAGTTGCCCTCCAAGGCCACACGGGTATGTAGAAAATAAGTGGAAAGCAGAATCCAGCACTCCTGGAATCCAGTCTGTATTTTTCTCTTTTCCTTTTCCTTCTGTAGATGATGTGAGCAACATATAGTTTGCCAAAGAGTACAGTAATCAGATCATTTTAATGTATATAGGCAATTTATTGCCCCAGAGACAAGAGGGATCCAGGGACAAGATGGATCTGTCAGTCAGACATCCTAGAACATGAAATATTCATTCCTTCCTAATATGTTTCTTTTTGTAATTTCATTGTTTATCTCAGCATGGTTTTTCCACTGAGAGCTGAAAGTCCCTTGAGAGCACAAATGTTACATTTATTATTTTTGTATATCAGCTTTCAACACATAGCTAAACACATAGTATATGCTGAGAAAATGCTTATTGATTTAATGAATGAACCAGTTCCAATAATTGTAGTCACTTATTAACACTGTTTAATAGTTTGTTTTCCGTCACTTGCCTGCCTAGCCTATCCCCACCTGGCTTGTGAGATCCTCAAGGGAAGGAGCTAGTTTCCAGCCCAGAGTCTGAGATGGAGTAGGCACACGGTAGATGCATGTTAAACAAATCAATAACATAATGCAAAGAGCTCCTTCATCTTTGTTTAAATTAAAAGTTAAATTAAGTCAGGGATTCTTCCTTGTTCAATTCTTCCCTCCTCGCCTAGAGAGACTGTATGCAGAAACATGATTTAAACACCAGAAGACTTTGACTTTTTCTTCACAACCTTTCCTCTAATTGAGAATTTGAAGTTTTTATAAGCTAGGCTTGTCCTATGAGAATCCTGAACAGGCGTAGATGGAGTGCCAAGTGAATAGGTAGGTGTCTTCTTTGAGAGATGTGTGGAACAAGAAGAGGTAGGGAGTGATGCAGAAGTCATGATGAACATAGAACTTTCCTGGGCTAAAGCGGGCACTCATCTCCAGCATCTTCAGTATAGATTATTTCAAATAACATTGACAGCCTCAGCCATCTGGGAATAATTTGGTCATGCCTTACTTCTCTGACCTTTTTAAGCTCCAGGTACTCCTTTGACGGCAACTGTCAAATTTTGACAGCTTGACTCAGGGTGAGCAAATGGCTCCTCTGAAAGAATATAACAGCATCCTTTCAACAACAGCCTCATCTATTCACATGCATTCCCCCAGCTTCGGAGGCCTTTATTCTCACAGATGTGCAGAGACTCTAAGAGTGGTATTAGCGTCATCGGATGGTGTCTCAGTCAGCTCATGCTGCTGTAACAAAATATCAATGACTGATTGGCTTAAACAGCAGATATTTGCTTCTCACAGTTCTGAAGGCTAGACGCTCAAGATGAAGGTGCCAGCAGATTTGGTTATTGGTGAGGGCCGTCTTTCTGGTTTGCTGATGGACACATTCTTGCTGTACCCTCACATAGTGGAGAGGGAGTGACAGAGAACTCTTATCTTTCCTGCCCCTTACAAAAAACTAATCCTGTCTTGGAGCCCCATTCTCATAATCTCATCTAAACCTAATTATTTTCCCAGAGCCTCAGCTCCAAATACCATCACATTGGGTGTTTAGGGTTTCAACATATAAAGTAGGGGATTGAATGACATTCAGTACCGAACAGATGGAATTGAGAAGGACGAGACAATAAAGAATAGCTAGGGAGATCTAGTTAAAAGAATACGTGTATGGGATATCCTTCTGTCCAAAGTATAGAATTATATTCATATTAAGGTGTAGGTCTTATTTGGTATATTTCTAGCATCAAATATTATTTGCCTGAGAAATGCTACTTATCTATTCGTTCATTCACACATCCATGAAATATTTATTCAGTACCTTCTAGATGATACAGTGAAAAAGACAACAAACTGTATCTCTAAAATTTTGACTATTATATTCTAAATTAGGGGTCCCCAAGCCTCCTGTTAGGAACCAGGCAGCCCAGCAGGAGGTGAGTCATAGGCAAGCGAGCATTACCACCTGAGTTTTGCCTGCTGTTAGATCAACAGCAGCATTAGATTCTCATAGGAGCATGAACCCTATTGTGAACTGAGCACACAAGGGATCTAGGTTGTGTGCTCCTTCTGAGAATCTTATGCCTGATGATCTGAAGTGGAATAGTTTCATCCCAAAATCATCCCCACCCCAGTCCGTAGAAAAATTATCTTCCATGAACCTGGTTCCTGGTGCCAAAAAATTTGGGGACCACTGATCTAAATGACAGGTGATTGTGGCAAGGACCAAGCAACCAGATAGTAAGTGAGATTGTATAGGACAGCATAGGAGGACACTCAGATAATGAAATGCTTCAAGATGTAGCAAGAGCCATGGTTGGGGTCAGTACTCAGAGAATCTTCATAGATGAAATGACCCCTCTGCTAAAACATGAATAACAGGTGCAACTTTCACAGCTGGACAATTTTTTTGTTTGTTTGTTTGAGATGGAGTCTCACTCTGTCACCCAGGCTGGAGTACAGTTGTGCGATCTCAGCTCACTGCAATCTCTGCCTCCTGGGTTCAAGCAATTCTCTGTCTCAGCCTCCCGAGTAGCTGGGATTACAAGTGCCCGCCACCACATCCAGCTAATTTTTGTATTTTTAGTAGAGGTGGGTGTTTCACCATCTTGGCCAGGCTGGTCTTGAACTCCTGACCTCATGATCCACCCGCCTCAGCCTCCCAAAGTACTGGGATTACAGGTGTGAGCCACTGCGCCTGGCCTAAAAACATTTTATGAATCAGTATGTATGAAAGTCTAGAGATTTGGGAGCCCATAGTCTTCCTTGAATTGAAAATAACTCAGTATTGCTATAGCAATGAGGGGTAGAATATGTGTATGACAGGGAGGAGTGGAAAGAAGACAGGATAGAGAGGATGGAGAAGAGGGAGTTGGGACTAGAGCCAGAACACAAAGGGACCTGCATATATTATAGAATAAGGACTTTATCTTGAGAGCACTGGGATTTATTGAATTATTGTAGTCACCTGAGTGATATGATCATATTTGAGCTTTATAGGCACTCTGATAGCACTGTAGAGGGTGGATGACAAATAAGAGGTCTAGAGATAAGTTTCATTGTCCCAAATGGGAAACAGTGGCTTGAATGGCATTGGTTCAGAGTGATGGGCAGAACTGGTGCACTTGACTCACATTCAGGCAGTAGAATCCACAGGACTGAATGATTGGTGTTAGAATGCAAATGAGAGAAATCTAGGATGCTTCTCAGGATAATGGCTTCTTTTATACTCAGGAAATTTGTTGAATCAGCACAGAAAGTCTCCCATTCACTTCTAGATTAAGGCTTCATGTGCCGTGGGTAGGGATCAATAGATAGTGTCCAAACCACACTTCAAGTATACCTACATATTGATTTTCAAAATTATTTTACATATCAAGATGAGGGGTACAAAAATATGTCAATTTTACAGTTATTTTACTGACTTTAAAAACTCCCCCCACCAAAATAATTACTTCAAGTATTATTCAGGAATTAATAATATTAAAGAGAGTTATATACACAAAGGGAACAAAACTTATTTTTGCAAACATCATTATCCTGAATGAACTAGTGAGAAGTATATCACTCCTTCAAGAAGATACACTTTTTAAGAATCTATTCTTCTTGGGATGCGTTTTCTCTTGAAAGAGCTCTACATACCTAGAATACATCTCAGAAACACCAAAGGGGGATAACAAACACAATTTGCAGACTCCATAGTTTTACCAAGCTTTTGTTTTCTTTTGTTTTGCATAGACACAACCAAAGTACATGTTAAACTTATTTTGGTTAAAACCGAGGATTTTTTTTTTTTTTTAAGGACTGAAATAGCCTTACAATGCTATGAATTAAATCCTGACTCTCATCATATGTGATTTTGCACAAAGTCATTTTCATTGTGGGATGCTCTTCCTTCTCTGAAACGTGAGTAGTGCAGATTGTACTGGGCATTGGATAAAACGAACTCCATGAAAATACTTTACACTACAATCAAAATGTATAGTGTTCCTATTTTCCATTGTGATTAGAGGTCAGAATTGGAACATTTGAAAAGCAAAGAAAATGAGTAAAAAATTAACTGTGGACATGGAGGAATAGATAAGAAGCCACAGTATTTCTTTTCTCTTCCAAGTTAGGAAGGCTGCCCATTGCCACCAAGGTCCTGAGCACATCGAGGTCATCTGCTTGGGAAGAAGAGCAGCGGTATAAAATTTTTGAAACATCTGTTTTGATGCAGAGTATTTCACTGTAAAAAGCAGCATGAGCTATCTTAAGAAAAGCTTCTTTTTAAAATGTGCTTAAAGCCTCCTAAATTTCCTGTATATAAATGTTGAATACCTCCAACATGTCAATCAATCTTGTTTTCCAGTTAACTTAGAATAAAATGATAATGAACTTGCATTTAGCCAGCGCCTTTCACAGAGTGAGCATAATTAGACTTGGAAAAGATCTATTAGGATATCCAATTTCATCTCTCTGCCCAGAGAGAACTATTCCTCCTGACAGTTCCCTATTACTGTGTTCTGACTTGTTTTAAAAGTCTCAAGGGAAGAAATATTTACTACATTCTTGGATTATTTAATTATAGGCTTAAAGGGAAGTAACACCAGTCTAAGAATCAGGAAACATGGATTTGATTCTTGATTTTGTCATGTATTTGTTGTTTGTGACTTTGACCCAGATGCTCATCTCTCTAAGTCTTAATGTACAAAATAGTGTCAAAATTTTCTATTTCACAGGGTTGTGGTAAAATCAAGAGAGAAAATACATGTAAAAGGACAGATACAGAGCTTGGAACATTAGAGTCACCTGATAAACATGATTTCTCTCTTTGGCAATTTCCTCTACTAACCATTCCCACACTTATTCCTCCCATATCCTCTCCTCCCTCCTACACTTTTCCTGAGTTAAGTATACTTTCTGAATTTGGTGAAAGATCTTGTCGCTTTTCTTCTTTTTAGTTTCCATGTATTTTCTAGGGCTGCCATAACAAAGTACCACAAACAGAGTGGGTTAAAACAAGAGATATTCCATCCATCACCATTCTGTAGGCTGGAAGTCTGAAATTAAGGTTTTAGTGGGGCAATGCTCCTTCTGAAGGCTCTAGTGGGAAATCTGCCCTTGGCACTTCCTAGCTTCTGATGACTCTCAGAAATCTTTTGAATCCCTTGTCTTGTGTCTTGTTCCCTCCCATCACCAGCTCCATCTTCACATGGCCCTCTTTCCTGTGTGTGTGTGTGTATGTATGTATGTGGGTGTGTATGTGTCTCCATGTGTTCTCCCCTTTCCTTGCAAGGACATTAGTCAATAGATTTCATCCTCATCCAAAACCGGTATGACCTCATCTTACCTAATTACATCTGCAAACATCTTATTCTCAGATAAGGCCCTGTTATGAGGTTCTGGGTGGACGTGAACTTTGGGAACAACACCATTTATCCTGTGTATCCTCAGCAGACCTCCCAATATCCTTGCCTACTGCAAGATGTAAAGCAGACTCTAAAAAGACCTACCTCTGCTGCTGTGGATATGATCAATAATCAAAATTCCTCCTTTTACTCAACTTTCATTGTTTTCCCAAATATTTTTGCATTAGTTTCATCAGTGAAAAAAAAAAAAATTACCACTCTGCCCCAGTTGTCTTTATGTTTCTCTGAAGATTCTGAAGATCCTGCCCGCTTGGAGAGAGAAGAAAGGAAAGATGAGAGATTTCAAAGATAGAGGGAAGGCTCTGAGTGTATGTACACTCCAAATATGTTAAATTCCTCTATACCATTTATAACCTTTAGAATGCAAAGAGGGGAAAAGTCCCTGTTCTGTCCTGTGGGTCTGCTGAGTGACCTAAGCCCCTCATGTAACATCTCTCAAGATTCCCATCCCCTTCTCATACATAAACTGGGGGAAAAACATAACTAGTGTCCTGCCTGTCACTCATGGTTTTTGATAGGGCAGCATGGCATGGCAAGATAATTTTAAAAGGTTAAGTGATACATATATTTGAATTATTGAGAAGAGTATTATTGTTCCCCTGCTAGATGATAAATGACTTGGGAATTAGTATCATTTCTTTCTCATTCTTGTTCTTTCTCCTTTACTCTTTTTTCCCTTTTCCCAGAGCAACCTATTAACATCAATATTAAAGGTTTACCTATTTGGGGAATTCAACTTATGTAAAATTAAATTAAATTCCCATTTTCCCAAATTTCATACTTTAACACTGCCAATACGTATGTATAGAAATATTTTCCACAAGTTTTAGAATTTGTCCTCATTCATTTTTTAAAAAATTCTTTATGTGCCAAATGTCCTTTTACCCTTTTTCAACATGAATAGCCAAAATCATTATTTATTTGCAATGAAAACTGCCCTAAATAAATTGCTTTCTGTGAGTTTCTTATGAAACAACTATGAGAAATAACTGTTGTATATATAGCTCTTGTTTTGTAACGATAGATAAATATAAAATACCCCAGTGATCCCATTCCCACCTCCCAATCTCAAAGAAAAGTTGCATTTTTCTTTTTTCTTTTTTTGAGACAAAGTCTTGCCGTTGTTGACCCAGGCTGGAGGGCAATGGTGCAATCTCAGCTCACTGCAACCTCCACTTCCTGGGTTCAAGCAATTCTGCCTCAGCCTCCCGAGTAACTGAGATTACAGGCACTCGACAGGGTTTCACCATGTTGGCCAGCCTGGTCTTGAACTCCTGACCTCAGGTGATCCACCTGCGTCGGCTTCCCAAAGTGCTATGATTACAGGCATGAGCCACCCCGCTCGGCCATTAGCATTTCAATCCAGTCATTTGGTGGGATCCACAAGGTCTTAAGTAAATGCAAATAAAACACAAAAGGTAATGTAAAACCAGAGAAAAGAAAACATGCTGATTTTCTTATTATTTATTAGCATGAAATATTGTGGTAAGCTTAATATTTTCAATACTTAATTCATATGGATGAATACATTCATGAGCATGTGATTTTGTTATTCTCAAGTAGTCAAGATGATATGGTCATTTAGACAACATGGGGAATCAACCTCACTTTGTCATTGTTTGATTTGACAACATTTGGACCTATCCCCTCTTTTGCTTTTCCTTTTTCTTTGAGTAAATTAACAATTCATTTATTTGTGATAATCCAAACTTTCTCCCCTGCTGCCTTCTTTCTTTCAATCATTCATTAAATTTGATATAATCCTGGGTCCCTGTATGGGACAGAGTTCTTTGAAAATTTTCACATATTTTGAATTATTTTTTAAATTTGAAACACACACGGACATTTTCCTTCAGGTATACTTTAATAAAGGTTATTAACACTTATCGTTTAAAAAAAATGTAGGAAGGTGGTTCATGGGGTTACTGGCATGTAACTCCATCTCTCTACCACTAGTTTTCTAGTCTGTAAATGGGGCTTAATACCAAGTTCATATGGACTTTCAGAGGATTAAAGAGAGGCACTTGGGTACTGCAGAGACAGAAAGATTGAAATGCTTTCTTCACTTAATAGTTCTTTGCTGCCAGAAAAGTTCATTCACTTTCCTGAGCCTCAGTTTCCTTTTACATAAAGTGAAAATAACAACACACATTTTATAGATGAGAAGATTCAATAGGATGACAAATAATACACTTAAATGTTTTCTGAGAATGCAGAAATATTTAGATACTAGGTAAAGAACAGTGTTTAAAAACATAAATTCAATTTCTTCAATAAGGTCTACTTATCTTGGGAGGTGTCTGTTGGAGGGTGTGGAATTGTGTTTCCTCTCTCAACGATTTCTACTATGCCGAACATTTTAAATTTCTAGATGCAATTGCTATGATGCTGTCTAAATAAAACTATTCTTAGAAAGAATAGTACTTTTAAAATACATTCTTTAAATCAAGCAAAAATACAAATCAATACAAATTTAAATCTAGAAATTTTATCTCAAGGAAATGTTAAATTTGAAACAATATTCTATTATCTCTATGGCCCCTGGTAGTTTCTGTCGCAGGGAAGACAACAGAAGAATAGAATCATAAAAAAGAAAAAAAGATGAATACACAAAAGACAGTAGAGAAAGCCTGAGTTATAATGTGATATAAAGTCATAAAATGAAAGGAATAGGTTGCTGCTAATATTAACTCAGCTAATACATACCGGGCTGACTCCTAAGGTTCATGGCTATTACCATATAACTACAGATTAAAAACCATTTTGCCCAAAACTCATTTCCTGCAAACTCCCTCAAAACGTCTATGAAGATCCTATCTAGTGAGCAAAACTCTTTCTATCACGATTGTGAATATACAAGCTCGGGAGCTTTATGCTTATCATGAACAAATTTGATGCATTAAGTGATCTCAGATCATTCAATTTGTGACCCACACAGAGGTTTGAAAAGTAACTGAGTACAAAATTGCTAAATACATTTCAATTTAGACTAAGTAAGAGCTTGTAAAAAGAAAAATGGCTAAAAAAAATTATGTAATTAGTGCAGCTCTCCTAAGGAGAGATATAATTATAATAATCATAAATCATTTTTCCCTCATAACTGTAAATAGAGAACAAAGGGAAACTGACAGACTCTCTTTATCAGTTTTCGTTCTGGTGATAAAAGGTTTTTTGACATGGGTTACTGTCACCCATGACTGTCAGTTTGGAGAAAGTGGGGGAAGAAAAAATATCTTGTTTTAATTTCTGAGGAAAAAATCATTTTTTAGTAATTGTCACTAATATTATTCGATAAGAGTGAACTTTTCACACTTCTGATCATTCCCAGTCTGCTGTTGAAGATGGGTGAATGAAGAAGAAATATCTTTGAACTCTGTGTAGCCCATATTCTAATCCTAACAATGAGCTGTTTTAGGAACAGACTTTGACAAACTTAGGTTTGATCGATTGACTGATTGATTGATTGGTTGATTGATTTTCTCCTTCTACTGTAGGCATCTGCAAGGAAAAAAGCCATTGGTACAACTGATCCTACATCATGTTGAGCCACTTTTTGATTTCATTGTAAAACAAGAAACATTTTAGAAACTTTGGCCTATAAATATATCTGTATATAGGCACAGTTACTTGAAAGCAGATGCTTCATATTTGGGGAGAATTTGTTTTTTTGGAGCCATCTACAAAATTGTAATTTTTGATATTTTGCTTTCAAATATTTTCAGGTTGCTTACATTGATGATACAATTTTTGTTTACTAGAGGAGCTGCAGATCCGAGCCACAGTTGTGTCGAGCCATGGAAGAAACTAAACAATGAGATGCCCTGGTTTTAGTAGTAAAGGTGGGCAAGCAAGCAGCAAGTGGACCACGGCCACTGTGCCAGGGACTAGGGTGCCTTGCCTGGGAACCCTGAGACTCCCCTCCCCGACGAATTCACAGAAGCCCCACAGAAGCCCCAGAAGTTTTTCCCTCATGTTGTCTGCACCCCTCCCCAACTTCTTTTTTTCAGCTAGAAATGGACCCAGCTTAAGGTCATGAACTATGATGGTATTCTCTAGACAATCTTTTGCTTTTTCTAATACAAGAGACAGATGCTTCTGGTTCTATCTTACTACATTCTTATTCTTCCTATTTTGGATATGTGCCCAGCCTTCCTGTTACCATGAACCCAGGGCCAAAAGAAATTCAGAAGCACTGACCGTGACATTATTTGAGGACTTACGAAATGCCAAAAGGTGCCAACCTCCTAACTTCATGTTAATATTTATTTAATTTCATGATAACTGAACACTTGGAGCTGAAGGCTTTCTAAACTGAACATATGAATATTGGATTAGGGAGAAAACAGGGGTAGAGAAAATCAATTGGAGATTTTTTTTTTTTTTTTTTTTTTTTTTTTTTTTTTACCAAGAGACATTCCTTAGAATTATGTGAAATTATTGTTTAACTTACCATATTGAATTAAGTTTAATCTGATTTATAATTTTCTTAGTTGCTTTTTTGTTTTAATTATTTTTCTGACAAAATATTTGGTGGAGACTTGTGAAGAAAACCAGATCAGATATTCCTTTATTTATTTTATTTTTATTTTTTGTAGATCCATAATAGTTGTACATATTTAGGGGTAAATGTGACATTTTGACACAAGTATATAATGTGTAATGATCAAATCTGGGTAATTGGGATATCCATCAGCTCAACCATTTATCATTTCTTTGTGCTGGAAACATTCAGATCTCCTCTTTTAGTTATTTTGAAATATACAATAAATTATTACTAACTATAGTTACCCTATTGTGCTACTTAACATTAGATCTTATTCCTTCTATCTAACTGTATTTTTGTACCCGTTAATCAATCCTTCCTTGTCCCTCGCTCCACATTACCCTTTTCAGCTTCTGGTAGCCACCATTCTATTCACTATCTTCATGAGATCAATTTTTTATTTCCCACATGAGTGAGAATATGCAACACTTGTCTTTCTGTGCCCGGCTTATTTCACTTAAAGTCATGTCTTCTAGTTCCATCCATGTTGTTGCAAATGAAGGATTTCATTCATTTGTATGGCAGAATATCATTCCACTGTGTATATGTACCACATTTTCTTTTCATTTATCTGTTGATGGACTCTTAGGTTGATTCCATATCTTGACAATTTTGAATAGTGCTGTGATAAACATGGGCATGCAGATACCTTTTTGACATGCTGATTTCCTTTTCTTTTTTTTTTTCCCCTTTGGACATATACCCAGCAGTGGAATGGATGAATCATACGGTGATTCTATTGTTAGTTTTTTGAGAAATCGCCATAGTCTTCCATAGTGGCTTATTAATTTATAGCCACCAACAGTATATGAGCATTTCCCTCTGTCTGCATCCATAGCAGCATTTATTTTCTGTCTTTTTGATAATAGCCATTTAACTGGGGTGAGGTGGTATATCATTGTGGTTTATATTTGCATTTCTCTGATGATTTGTGATGTTGAGAATGTTTTCATATACTTGTTTGTCATTTGCATATCTTCTTCTTAGAAATATCTATTCAGATCTTTTGCCCATTCTTTAATTGAATTATTGTTTTATTGCTATTGAGTTGTTTTAGTTCCTTATATATTCTAGTTATTAAGCCCTTGTCAGATGGATAGTTTGCAAATATTATATCACATTTTGTGGGTTGTCTCTTCACTTTGTTGATTGTTTCCTTCGCTGTACAGAAGCTATTTAGCTTGATGAAATCCTATTTGTCAATTTTTGCTTTCTTTGCCTTTGCTTTTGAGGTATTAATCAAGAAATTTCCTTGCTGAGACTAATGTCCTGAAGCATTTCCCCAGTGTCTTCTTCTAGATGTGTCATAGTTTCAGGTCTTACATTTAAGCCTTTAATCCATTTTGATTTGATTTTTGTATGTGGTGATAGATAAGGGTCTAGTTTCATTCTAGTATATGTGGATATTGAGTTTTCCCAGAACCATTTATTGAAGAGACTGTTCATTTCCCAATACTTATTTCTGGTACCTTTGTCCAAAATGAGTTGACTGTAAATGCATGGGTTAACTTCTGGGTTTCCTATTCTGTTCCATTGGTCTATGTGTCAGTTTTCCTGCCAGTGCTGTGCTCTTTTGGCTACTATAGCTTCATAGTATAATTTGAAATCAGGTAGTGAAATGCCTCCAACTTTTCCGTTCATTTTGTTTTGTTGTGTTGTGTTGTATTTAGGATTGTTTTGGCTATTCTGGGTCTTTTAAGGTTCCATATAAATTTTATAATTTTTTTGAGAATGTCATTGGCTTTTTGGTAGGGATTGCATTGAATCCGTAGATTGATTTGGGTACTATGAACATTTTAATAATATTGATTCTTCTAATTTGTGAACATGGAATATCTTTCTATTTTTTGTGTGTCTTCAATTTCTTTCATCATTGGTATATGGTTTTGATTGTAGATATCTTTCACCTCTTTGGTTAAATTTATTCCTAGGTATTTTTTTCTTTTGTAGCTATTATGAATGGGATTGCTTTCTTGATTTCTTTTTCAGATTGTTCACTGTTGACATGTAGAAATGCCTCTAATTTTTGCATACTGATTTTATAGCCTGTAAACTGACTGAATTTGTTTATCAATTCTAATAGTTTTTGATGAATTACTTAGGTTTTTCTAAATTTAAGATCAATTGTCTATAAATAAGGACAATTTGACCTCTGCATTTCCAAATTGGATGGACTTTATTTCTATCTCTTTTCTTATTGCTCTGGCTAGAACTTTCAGTATTATATTAAATGAAAGTGATAAAAGTGAACATCATTGTCACACAATGAAATACCAATGACATTCTTCACACATTTATTATTGTACAGTTCTGAAGGCCAGGAGTCTGAAATGGTTATTATGGGGTAAAAAAGGTGTTGGCTGCATTCCTTCTGAAGGCTCTAGAGAATATATTTCCTGGCCTTTTCCAGCTTCTGGAATTTGCCTGTATTATTTGGCTCATGGCCACTTCTTCTATCTCCAAAGCCAGCAGTGTAGCACCTTCAAATCTCCTTCTTTTTCTCTGAATCTGGGTCTGTCATTATATCTTCTCCCCTTCCTCTGAGATTCCTGCCTCCCTATTTTATTCATTTAGACCTTTGTCCTTGTAATCCCCTCATCTCAGATTTTTAACTTAAGCAGATATGAATTTTTTTTTTTTTTTTTTTTTTTTTTTTTTTTTTTTTTTTGCCATGGTAAGTAACATATTCACAGGTGCTGGGGATTAGGATGTGGACATCTTTCGGAGCCATTATTCTGTGTGCCACAATATAAATAGCACTGAAAGGTACATTTATTTTCCCTACAGTAGAAAGCAGAAGTAGTTTTAGTTGAACAACAGTTAGGGTTCCACCACATATGTATTCTATATTTTCAAGCAATTTAACGGACTTTTTATATCTTAAAGATAAATAGTCATAGTTTTTATAGGTTTGTCCTAAGGTCTGAAGAATTTTTAATATAATGAAATCATATTACATGAAGGTTAAGTTCTAAATGTATACATAATGTCAAATCATTGCATAATCAAAATTATTCTTTGAAAGATTGAAATATTCCTGCAAATGAAGTATTTTTATTTTTAATTGCATTTTGGCTACAGTTTCTTCCCCTCTCTCCACCACACACAGTAGGAGCCAAAGCCTAGAAGAATAATAGAATAAATTAAGAAATTCTAACACTTCATGTTTGTTTTATTTGTATGATTATTGGGTTTTCTGAGTATTTGACATGAATTTGCGTAAGTTCA
>NW_016813246.1:331886-348125 GCF_001698545.2 Rhinopithecus bieti
TACATTTATTTTCCCTACAGTAGAAAGCAGAAGTAGTTTTAGTTGAACAACAGTTAGGGTTCCACCACATATGTATTCTATATTTTCAAGCAATTTAACGGACTTTTTATATCTTAAAGATAAATAGTCATAGTTTTTATAGGTTTGTCCTAAGGTCTGAAGAATTTTTAATATAATGAAATCATATTACATGAAGGTTAAGTTCTAAATGTATACATAATGTCAAATCATTGCATAATCAAAATTATTCTTTGAAAGATTGAAATATTCCTGCAAATGAAGTATTTTATTTTAATTGCATTTTGGCTACAGTTTCTTCCCCTCTCTCCACCACACACAGTAGGAGCCAAAGCCTAGAAGAATAATAGAATAAATTAAGAAATTCTAACACTTCATGTTTGTTTTATTTGTATGATTATTGGGTTTTCTGAGTATTTGACATGAATTTGCGTAAGTTAAAGATGCCTATAATGGATTCCACTTTTATTTACAGAATCTGGAATTTGAATCCAGCACACTAAATGTGAGTCTTTGTCCTGTCACTGATTATCTGCAAAATCTAGACTATTAAAATAGATGTATATATACACACACACACATATACGCATAAAGTTTATTGAGAAATAATTTATATTCTATATTTACTCATTTCTAACTGAATTCTAAAATGCAATTATCTTTTGATATTAAATACAGTTTTGCCACCATTAACACAATGTAATTTTAAATATTTTTATTAACATCCAAAATTCTTTCTTGCAATTTGCAGCCACTTCTTTTCTCATCCCCAGTCTCAGGAGATCACTAACTTACTTTAAATCATTATAGATTTGATCCTTTTATATAAATGGAGTCTTGTAGTATGTAGTCTTGTATGTCTAGCTTCTATCTCTTAGCACAGATATATTTTAGATGCATTCCTGTTTTAGCTGCATCACTAATTTATTTTACTTGAATAGTATTCCATTTTATGATATATCAAATTTTGTTTATCTAATTACTAAGAAATAGAAATTTGAGTTGTTTTCAACTTTTGACTATTATGAATAATGCTTTTGTAGACATTTACACGCAAGCCTTTGTCTGGACATGTTTTCACTTTCTTAGGTAGATTTCCGGGAGTGGAAATAAAGGGTCAGGATAGAATTATATTTAACTTTTTAAAGACATTGCCAAAATATATTTTTAAAACACTTGTACCATTTTATATTTCTACCAGCAATGTTATAAAGGGTATCAATTTATCCACATCATTGACAACATTGTTACTGTCTTTTTTTATTATAGTAATTCTAGTGGATGTTAAATGGTATATTATTGTGGTCTTGATTTGCATGTCCTAGATGACTAATAATGTTGAGATCTTTTCATGTGTTGATGAGCCCTTCCTATATCTTTTTTAGTGAAGTACCTATTTGATTTTCCCCATTTTAAATTGGGCACTTTTTAATAATAATTGTAAATAATGGCATCATCTTAGCAAGTGGTAGGATCAAATATTAGTCTTACTAATAAGATGCAGCAGCTAACTTTTAACTTGAGACCTGATACCTGACCTGCAATTAAACTGATTTTTCCCATTATATTTTAGTCTTCTTGTTTTGTTTTGTTTGTTGAGATGGAGTTTCACTCTGTCACTCAGGCTAGAGTGCAGTGGTGCCATTTTGGATCACTGAAACTCTGCCTCCCAGGTTCAAGCGATTCTCCTGCCTCAGCCTCCTGAGTAGCTGAAATTATAGGTGCATGCCACCATGCCTGGCTAATGTTTGTATTTTTAGTAGAGATGGGGTTTCACCATGTTGACCAGGCTGGTCTTGATCTCCTGACCTCAAGTGATCCTCCTGCCCCAGTCTCTCAGAGTTCTGGGATTATAGGTGTGAGTCACCATGCTTGGCCAGCGTTATATTCCAGTCTTGTCCAGTTCTTGTTTCCTGAGTGTTAATTCCCTGGTTCTCTTATGTTATTGGAGCACTACTCACACTTGTTCATCTGGGACCCTGAAAACTTTCATGGCATTTTAATGACATACTTAGTGACATTCTTAGTGACAGACAGATACATGATCCCGAACCAGAGCAACCTACCTTCCTAACTCCAGTTACCTTGGGTTGGCAAGACTATATTTATTTCTAACCACTTGAGAAGTTAGAAGCATCCTCCTGGTCCTCACCCCTCTGTGAATCATGTTTGTGTAATCCTCCCCTCTCTAGCCACTGTGCCTCTGGGCTGCCATGCTGCTTTCAGTTTCTTTTTTCTTCTCCACAAAGGAATGTTATACTTTGGCCATAAGAACTGTAGGAAAGTACAAAGGGTGTTCAAAGGAAGAAAAATTTGTATTCTGTTCAGGGGATCAAGCATAACTTCACGGATTTAATAAAGTTTAAAAACAAGACTGAAGACTAAATACTGTGCATTCTACAAGGCCCCTTAAGCTCTCAGACTCTCCTCTAGAGTTTATCCAAAACCAGCCCTCCAGTTTTTCACCTCCATCTCAGAGTAAATAATGAACCATGTTCCATGATGCAGTTCACATTTTGTAATCCCAAATGTTCCCGCTTGCCCAGCACTTGACCTTTCTTGTGCTTCTGTGTTCAACTTAAATGGGAGGCAATATACAATAGTGATCATGAGCGTGAATTCTGGGTCCAGTTTGCCTGGAATCAAACACTGGGAAAATTACTACATCTTTCTTTGTCTCTGAATCTTTATCTATACAATGGGAATAATAATAGCATGCATTTCATAAGTTATTTTTGAGGATTATGAATTAATACATGCAAAGTATAAGAACAGCTCCTGGCACATAATGAGACCTGTGAAGATGTTAAGCCATTTTTTCTTCTTATTGATCCTCACACCTAATATCTGATACTGTTTGCCTGTTAATAAATTTTGCTTCATTCTCTGTTGCTGAGAATTTCTATCATTAACTGAACTGCCTCTGGCCATGCTGAATAGATAGCCTATGTAATATCACCTGGCCCCTGGGATTACAAAGGGAAACATCATATAGTTGTTAACTGAACTGAAGCATTGAAATAAACAGGCTTGAACCTCTGCAAAATACTATTCCTTTTTTTTTTTTTTTTTTTAACCTTGAGCAACTAACTCAACCTCTCTAGTTTTATAACTTATGGAGTGATTATAGATATAAACAGATGTCTCATATAGAATATGAACATAGCAATGTTCAACACAAGTTATCTGTGGCTACTATTACCATCATCACTATTACCAAACCACCACTTTGGTGCCACTTCCAATATAAGCAGCAATCAGATGTCGAGCCCTAGTCTCATAGGGCTCTAGACATGTAGAACAACTACAAACACAGAAGTTCATTTATACAGGAGGAAGAAATTAAACGAGAAAAGGAATAAGGTTTGTAATAAGACCAAAAGGTAACTATTGATCCAATTTGATAAGTCCAATTTAGCTAGACATAGGGACCTGTGGGAGAAATGTATCAAATAAACCTTAATACATTATTTTAGTCTGAAAACTAAAATGATAGAACTTATGCTTTAGGAATATAAACGTGGCAGTAAAGAAAAAAATGTCATGTTGAGGGGAGGCAAGGGAATAAGATGTAGACAGCAGTTAGAAGCTATTGGAGTGGGAAGGCAAGATGAAACTAGATCATTCACTAGGTGCTTGACTGTCAAGAGAGAAAGTAGGGAGATACATGTACCCGTAGAAGCGATATTGCAGAGGAAACATGACTGGTCTGAGAAAAGAATATTTGTGTCATAGAAAAAAAAAAAGCAAACATGACCATGAGTTTTTGAGTTAAATACTAGAAAGATAGAAACAGAACAGTTAAATTGAGGAGTAATTGTGAATAGATACACTATAAATGAGGTTCCTAGGCATAAATAAAAGAACATAGACTTTGAATATTTTTTGGTAGGGTAATAAGTTGCTTAAAATATCTCAGCTTCAAGATTCCTTGGATGTCAAAAGGGACCAATGACAATTGCCTTGCCAGATAATATAGGAAACTAAATTAAGAAGGAAAAAACATATTTAGGTACAGCACCTACTACAGAATTCAAAACAAAGTAGAGATACCATAAATGGTAACCATTTCAAGCTTCATTCTTGTCATGATAACTTCTGTGCAATTTTAATTAAAAGGGGCATCTAAATGCAAAGGTTGAGCATGCATTGTAGTAGAATGGGAGACAGGTTGAAACTAGATCTGTGGATCTTCAGTTGATGGCATAAAGCCATAATAATTAAGGAGCTATCCACTCTCACAAGAAGGAAGTGTGGCACAGCATTCTGGAGCGCAAGTTCTGTAATCAAACTCCTGGATTAGAAGTTCGTGTTTCCAGTTATT
Organism: Rhinopithecus bieti; assembly: GCF_001698545.2. Classification (NCBI taxonomy): domain Eukaryota; kingdom Metazoa; phylum Chordata; class Mammalia; order Primates; family Cercopithecidae; genus Rhinopithecus; species Rhinopithecus bieti. The sequence continues at coordinate 336,229 of NW_016813246.1, forward strand.
AACTCTGACTTTGGACAAGTTACGCAATCTCTCTGCCTCTGTTTTTTTCATTGGGTAAATGAAATTAGTGACAGACTCTATAAAATATAAAATTATTGCATGTATGAAATATTATTATGAATGTAAAACATTCAGAAAATAGTGCCTGATCCTCATTAGATGTTTAATAAATTAGTTATTATTGTCATCTTAGTTGTCAAATATCTATTACAACTCTCTTTATAAGTCATTGATAGAGACAATTTTATGAAGATGAACTTTTACTATAGTAGAGAAAGGGAAGAAAATTGCAAAGGAATGTGAAGAAACAATCTGCTAAGTGGATCCAGGGTATGTCACAAAGGTCAGAGGAAGAGTGAATCTAATAAAGTAGGGAGTGAAGTTTTCTGACTAAACATTTCAGTGTAATTAAAGCCTGATGATACATTGTGAGACGTATGTGACAGGCAGAATAATGGCTCTTCAAAGATGTCCACATTCTAATCCCTAGCATCTTGAAGTATTTTACCTTACATGGTTACAGGGACTTCGTAGATATGAATTAACTAAGTATCTTGAGATGGGGAAATTATCCTGGATTATCTGGGTGGAAGCAGGGTTCTTATAAAAGAGATGTAAGAGGATTAAAGATGGGAGAAGATGGTATGACAAGAAAAACGAAGGGAGAAAAGGTGATGCTATGTGGGGCCATGAGCCAAGAAATGCAGGCAGCCCCTAGAAACCAGAAAAGGCAAGACAATGGATTCTCCCCTAGAGTCTCCAGAAGGAATCAATCCTGCGAACTCTATTCTAACTTTGTAAGACTCATTTTGGACTTCTCTTCTCCCAAGCTGTAAGATAATAAATTTATGTGTTTGAAGTCACTAAGTTTATGATAATTTGTTATAGTAGCAACAGGAAACTAGTACAAAATACAAATTATGAGATCAGTAGTGATTTTAAAAATAGTAGATTTGGATAAGTCATGACTACAAAAGCCAAGAGATAAAAGGTTAAGAACATAATAGTATGTGAGAGAATGGTACAAAGGAATCATTTAGAGACAGTCTATGACAGCTTTCCTTCTTTTGAGCACCAAGTTTAATTCATTATATAACTCTCATGTTCTACTATATGCAAAGCACTCCATTGCAAAGATGTAGGATATAATTTTGTCCTTAAGAAGGTCACACTCCCAGGTAGAAGTGATTAAAGTGTAGTTAAACCATTCTTTTTGTCATAATAGACAAAAGAAAAACACACTGGTTCTTTCTGACTGGGGAGAAGAGGTTTGGAAAGACTTCACAATAGAAATATCTTACAATTTGTGACTTAAAAGTAGAAGTATCTGAGAATAAGCTCTGGAAGCAGAGTACTGGAGGCTTTACAAACAAACGAGTTGTGAACAGCACAAGAATATTGTGGAGTTGGCGAATTACTTTGCATAAGTGTAAATTAGAGTGCATGAAGGGTAAACACTAAAATTAGGATAACACACTGACTCTAATAGAGAATTTCCAAAGTCTATTCTTGATATATCTACTGCTCTTCATCTCTACTGCTCCCTTCCACCCCTATTTCAAGCATCATTATCAGTCACAACACTTGTTCAGTAGAAACTAGTGCCCATCCTGTGCTAATTCCGCCCTTCTATTTTATTTCCTTTTTCACTTAAACATTCCCACCTTTTTTTTTTTTTTTTCCTTATAGTCATTGTACTTACCATCCCTTGTACCTAGAACATCTAGGGCCCTGATGCCCACATGATTTGGCCTACTTGTCAATTATGTCTCAGTTTATAAGAGGGGTCTTCCTTGGCTACTGCATCCAAAGTAGCCTCCTCAGACACACCATATCTTATTTACATCTTGGCATTCATGATGATCTGAAACTATCTTGTTCATTTACTTACTAGATTGTCTATATCATCTCACTTTCAACTCCTGCTAAAATCTAAGCTTCTTGAATGTGTGTGTCCTTAACCTTGTTCACTGTTCTACCTCTAGTGCCTGGGTTGGTGCCTGAGACATATTGTGAACTCAGAGCATATTTACTGAATGTGTTACGGAGGCTCTTGAATGCCATGGAATGTGGTATAAAAGTTGCAGTTTCAAATATTGTCAGTCATTTACTATATGGACCACCTTTGGAAAGTTAATGTCCTTGAGTCATGTTTTCTTGATACATAAAATGAAAACTCTAATACCTACTTTGTAGGGCTCTAATGAAGATCAGTAAGGATGCACCCGAAGCATCTAACATTGTGACTGATCCATACTAAGCACTTCAAAATGTATGCTATTATTATTATTATTATTTCTGTTAGACAATGGGAGATGTTCATAGGAGAAGGCCATGAAGTAGTTAAATTTTCAAAGATCAAAGAGTCAGTAAATGACAAGATGAATCAAAGAGAGGTGTAGCTCAGAAAGAAAGATGATTCTGTATGTGTACTTTTTTGTGACACTAGAAATACCTTGACCTATTACATATAATGGAAATTTTGACTAAAGAGAGGAATTAAGTTCTTATGGCTTGTTATTATCTGTAGATTTCCGATGGCCATTGTTATGAACAAGGAACAGAATTTATATCACTTGTCTTAGTCTCTTTTGTGCTACTATAACATAATACCTGTCACTGGGTAATTTATAATAAACAGAAATTTACTTGGTTCATGATTCTGGAAGCTGGGAAGTCCAAGATTGTAGGGACAGCATCTGGTGAGGGCCTTGATGCTGCATCATTCCATACTGGATTGTAGAAGGGCAAGAGAGGGTGCAAGGGAACAAAAGATTGAACTCATAGCCTCAAATCCTTTATAATCAGCATCGATTCATTCATGAAGGTGGCATCCTTATGACATAAACACCTCCAATTAGGTCAGTTGTCAAAACACAGTTGCATTGGGATTCAGTTTTTAACTTTTATTTTTTAGGGGACAAATTCAAACCATAGCACCACCATCCCTAACCAAATCTTGAAATAATATTTGTCATAATACAAGATTCTAGGGAAATAGTACATAGTGAAGTAGACTTGCCAATATAGAACAAATAAGTATAGTAGAATAAGCAGCTGCTAAAGTTGATGGTTTCTTAAATTTTTAAAGTAAATACAAAGTTTGTGAATGCCATTCCAAATAAAATTATAAATTATATCAATAATAATTTGCTTACATTTATGTAATTAAAACACTTCTATGGCATTACAAAAACTGGCGGACTGAACATAGCATATCAACAACAGTCTCGTTTTCTTCATACTCATTTCACTCTGTGCCTGCCATGGAGAAAGTGTGGCACACAATAATTAATATTTAAAATGAAAGCAAGACAGATTTTCTTCAATTTAAGTAAAATTAATATATGAAAGAATATTAATTTACTAAATTTATATATTCAAGGAGCTTCCAAAGAAAACTTTCGCTTTACTAAATGACTCACTGCCATAGTTCTGTTTATTCAGAATTTGATTCTAAAACAGAATGTTCACACCTAAGGGAGTTGTTACTCTTACTTCACTTGATATTGATTAGAAACCAATTTAATGATTGTATTCAGTTTGGGGAGTCATATTTAACCTGCTCCCGTATTATTACATGTTACTAATATCCTGAAAAGCATTCAAAGAAAGACAAAGAGCATAGTAATAGAAATCTTGAAACTATGTGTAATACTAAATTGAGAAACTATGGATTTTAATATAAAGTAAGAAAAATGCAGATGTGGTGGAAGTTATTAGGTTTAGGGGGTTAAGATGGTTGGTTGGTTTGTGAGATGGCAGCAGTTTCCAAATGGTTGTACTGTGAAAGGAATTATGTGTCATGCATGCAGTTCTAGAGGACAGAATTAGGATGACCCACAGGGCACATATGTGGGTCAATGTATGAATAGACATTGCAAAAACTAAGACCAAATCCTTCTTAAACAATGACCTCCATCTTAAATTGATGCTGAGGTGACAGTGGAATTGCTTATATCATCTACAGAGTTCCTTCAGTGTATGGAGATAAGAAAAAGATGAATAGAAAAAAAAAGATAAAGATAAAGTAACTTCTATTCAGTACATATGGGGGACAGAAGTTTGTCAACATAAATAGCAAGACAAACGTTTTGATTATAAAATCCTTTGCAAATTTCTGTGATTTCCTGGTAAGTTTCTGATAAGTTAATATTATTCATTTATACTGATGTCATTCTCAACAAGTTGTTCAGGTAAAACTTTAATCTTGCTTTCGTTGCATTGGGTGTTTACTGCTGTCATATCTTACTTCCTGCTGTAGAAAAATTAGCTGATTTTTTCTCTCTTTTATCCACTATACTGTAAAATCTGTGTGGATTGAGGAAGTGTTTCCTTTGTCTTTGAATCTCCTATCCCAAGCACAGTGACTGTAACATAGACAATGCTTAATAGATCCTTGTTGGTTTTAATCAAATCCTCAAATTCTCCCTATGTCATTATTCAGATGCCTGAAACTACACTACGGAAATTTATGCTTCATATTTTTAGTTGCTGTCTGCAGATGTTGATATCTGAAAAAAATGCAAATTCTTATGATAATTTGTAAATTTTTTCATTGTAATAAGAGCCATTGCTTATTGAATGTCAACTATGTGTCAGGTAATCTCTTTATATATTTATTACATTGAATTCCCACAAAAGCAAAGTACATATTAACTGGCAGACAAGAGAAGTGGAGATGCTAAGAAGTTAAGTGACTTACCTGAAGTCACCCATCTGAAAGTGGCACCTGACCCAAGTTATTTCTGATTCCAAAAACATGAGCATTTGAATATAACACAATTTAAAAATGTTTTAATAATTCATGATGAAAGAATTCAAATGTACAGAGAAGTTGCGAGTATAGTATAGTGACCTCTGATATCCTTGAATCCAGTTTCCCTGTTAACATCTCAATGCATTGGCTCCATGGTATTTCCTTTTTTTCCTCCCCTTTTCTTCCCTCCCCTCCCTTCCTTTCTATACTTCTCTCTTCTTCACACACACATATACACCCATTATTAGTAGTCTTTTTCTGGACAATTTGAGTGAGGAATGAAAATCTTCTAAGAATTTCATTCCACCTAGAATAAAATCTAATATCCTCATCATGGAGATGGAATAAGAATGGGATGGTGCTCATGAAATTTTATAACAATCAGCCACAAATGACTGTTCTAATCACTTTTTCCTTCGCTAAATCTACTCTGGCCATCCTTGCTGTTCCTCCCACCTCCAGGCCTCTATATTTGTTCTGCCTGACTGTAATATTTTCCCCTAAATATCCTTGGGATTCACTTGAGCATTTTATTCAGGTTTCTTTCTTGTCCACCTTATTTAAAACAGCAATCCACTACATTTCTTCACATTACTTTGTCACTTTCTGACCCTAGGATATATATCTATTGATTTTTTTTTTTAATTTTACTTTAAGTTCTGGGATACATGTGCAGAATGTGCAGGTTTGTTACATAGGTGTATATGTGCCATGGTGATTTGCTGCTCCTATCAACCCATCATCTAGGCTTTAAGCCCTGCATGAACTAGGTATCTGTCCTAATGCTCTCCCTCCCCTTGTCCCCTACCCCCGACAGGCCCTGGTGTGTTATGTTCCCCTCCCTATGTGCATGTGTTCTTATTGTCCAACTGCCGCTTATGAGTGAAAACATTTGGTGCTTGTTTTTCTGTTCCCGTGTTAGTTCGCTGAGGATGATGGTTTCCAGTTTCAACCACGTCCCTGCAAAGGACATGAACTCATTCTTTTTTATGGCTGCATAGTATTCCATAATGTATATGTGCCACATTTTCTTTTCCAGTCTATCATTGATGGACATTTGGGTTGGTTCCAAGTCTTTGCTATTGTAAATAGTGCTGCAACAAACATACGTGTGCATGTGTCTTTATAGTAGAATGATTTATAATCCTTTGGGTAAATACTCAGCAAAAAGTCAGGAAACACCAGACGCTGGTGAGGCTATGGAGAAATAGGAACACTTTTACACTGTTGGTTGGAGTGTAAATTAGATCATCCATTGTGGAAGACAGTGTGGCGATTCTTCAAGGATTCTTTATTTCTTTATTTATTGAAATTTATGGCTGGGTGGGGCGGCTCATGCCTATAATCCCACCACTTTGGGAGGCTGAGGCAGGCAGATCACGAGGTCAAGAGATCGAGACTAATCCTGTCTCTGCTATAAAAATTAGTTGGGTATGGTGGCATGTGCCTGTAGTCCCAGCTACTCAGAAGGCTGAGGCAGAAGTATCACTTGAACCCAGGAGGCAGAGCGTGCCATGAGCCGAGATTGTGCCACTGCACTCCAGCCTGGTGACAGAGTGAGGCTCCATCTCAAAAAAAAAAAAAAAAAAAAAAAAAAAAAAAAATCATTATGCTTAATGTGGGCAAGGCATTTTCTCTATTAGATACCATTGTATTCCCAGTGCCTAGAACAGTGTCTGAGCCATAGTTGGTGCTCAATAAATATCTGTTCAATTAAAAAAGAATGAAGTGATACACATTAATTATTTCAGTGTATTGATGACCTTATAGCCCATATTAGGTTGTAAAACCTTGTAGATTATCTATGTCTTTTATCTTTTCATTATTGCAGGACTTGCTACAGTGCCTAGCATATGAAAGGTACTGAAGAAGTAAGATGATGAATAAACAAATGAGTAAGAACAAAATAGGAGCTTAGACAGTCCTACAGCTCTAAGTTACTGACTCTCATTCCAGTGCTCTTCCTGGTAGCCGGCATGATTTTCTTTCCTGTGTAATTATGTACCTTCATTTTTCTAAAGCTAGCCAAAATTTATTTGCAAAATCAATTTGCTACTGAAATAATAAGTCAAACCTTTCTTTTCTGCAAGCCTACCACATTTCATCTATGTAGGCTAAAAAAGTTTTGGTTTGAAAACAGTAATATTACCTTGAAACACTTGTAAAGACTAAATAGTACCTTCATTTTAGTATTTAATAAGGAATAAAATAAATAATAAGTATTAAATAAGTATTAAGTATTAATAAAAATTAATAAGTATTAAATAAGCAACAAAAATAACCTCTGCAGCATTTGTTTTACAGTGATGACAATGAGGAATAATATCCAAATACCTGTGAGATCTGATACCACTAACATGTTAGTTTGTTGCCAGTGAGTATTTAAAATGTCATACAAGGGAGAGAGGATAATCACAGGGAACCTAGAAATCAGTTTGGGATTCTTGATCTGATGCTTTTTTTACTCTTGGGCAAATCGTCTTGATGTCTCTCTGTCTGGTACCACAAATGCTTCCTCTCCTTCTACCTGGCCTATATTCAAGTCTCAATCATATCTCTTCTTTTGGGACACAGGACGAGATTTTCTCTGGTCTTCTGTTTCCCCATTTCTAAAATAATAACGTATTACCACTTCAGAAGTTCCTAATGAGGACAAAATGAGAGGTCATATGCCAAGTGTATCAAGCACACAGTAAGTATTGTATTATGGTTGTTTCTGCTCCCTCTTCTCCTCTAGGACACAGTAGAATGAAAGCAGTAGTATTGAAAGCCACTGGAAATAACATTTAAATAAAAAGTGGCCTGGTTTTCAGCTGTAATACTCTCAAGAATTCTCATCCTTTATGTAAAATAGATAACAAAATGATAAGAGTATCAGCATAACCAACTCCAACTTTTTCCAATGCACCCCGAACCTGCCCCCTTCTTACTCCTTATATTACCTATCCAGTTAGTAAGACCACGAGTTGCTTAAACTAGAAATCTAAGAGGCATTTGACTTCTGAGCCTTCTTCATCAATGAGATTGTTAGTTAACAAATTCTGTCTATTTTACCCCAGAAATGTCTCTGTAATTCATCTCCCTTCCTAAGCCTACACTGCTCCTTCCTCAGTTGAACAAGTCAGCATGCTTACTTACCAGCTTGGCCTTCCTCCTTCTAATCTTAACTCCTCCAATTCATTTGTTTCAACTGTAAATGCTTTTCAAGATCTGATTGTGTTTTTGACTGTAGTAATGGATTCTTGCTGAATAGTGGATAAATTTTAAAATAAAATAAAATGCAAACTTTTAACCTATAATTTTCAATTCTTAAAGATCTGGTCTTAACCTGTGTATGTGGTCCTGTTTTCCACCGCCCCTCTCTATGTTCCATGTACCATATTCCAATTACAACTGATTTCTCTGAACCCACTGCACACCCTCACATGCCCTTCACCTCTGTCTTTACATCTTACTTCCTGACTGATCAGTCTCAAGTAGCATTTCAGACATTACCACATCACTCTATTTCCTTCATCTCACATATCTCAAACTGATGTTTTCTTGTTTGTTTGACTTATCGCCTTCTGCCATAGTATAAACCCCATAAGAGCCATGATCTTGTCTTGTTCGATCATTTAATCCTAGTGTAATATTATGAAATATATATTTGACTTTCATCCCCCATTTTCTGGCACACAGCTCCTAAAACCCTTGAAATCTCCTGAATGATGTGTCCTTTATATGCTTATGAGATGACTTTTGGCTGGCAGTCTCTAGACAGCCTCAGGATAGGAGCTGGTAACCAGAAATACCAAGGCATGATTAGAGAGTTGGGTTGTTCAACACAATCCCCCACCTTCCAGGAGCAGAGAGGGCCTGAAGGTTGAGTTAGATCACCAATGGCCCATAATTTAAGCAATCTCGTCTATGTAAGGAAACCTCCATAAAAACATACCACGACAGAGCTTCTGGATTTCTGAACCTGTAGAGGTGCCTGGACTGTGGCATGCCCAGAGAGGGCATGAAAGTTCCTCGTCCCTTCCCACATGTCTTACTGTACGCATCTCTTCTATCTGGTAGTTCATCTGCATCCTTGGTAACACTCTTTATAACAAGTGGGTAAACATAAGTGTTTTCCTGAGTTCTGGGGGGCCTCTCTAGCAAGTTAATTGAATTATGGGAACCCTTGATTTATAGCCAGTTGGTCAAAGTATAGGTGACAACCAACTATTTGCAATTAGCATCTGAAGTGGGTTTCAGTCTTATGGAACTGCGCCTTCAACCTGGGAGATCTGGTGCTATCTCAGATAGATAGTGTCAGAATTTAATTGAACTAGAGGACATCCAGTTAGTATCTGCTGGAAAATTGCTCAGTGTGTGGGAAACACAGACACATACAGACACACACACACCATACATATCTGGTGTTAGAAGTGTTGTATTGAGTGAAAGTAAAAAAAAAAAAAAAACTTTATGTCCTATTTTTAGGCCAGCTGTCTACAAAATTACTGGAAAATAAAATGCTTTGAATTGTGTGTGTAACAAATGACTGAAGAACAGCCCCTCTGGCTAACTACCTTTATTTCCTCATATTGGTCAACTAATATCCATATTTTATTTCTCACTGTAATTGACTATGGAAGGGTATGACAGAGATTACTGGTGCTCACCAACATTCATGTCCTTTTTTTCTTGGACATATAGCTAGACTAATATTTCCCAGCCTCCTTCACAGTTAGAATGCTCATGTGACAATATGTGACTGGAGAACAATCATGAGGATCTGTGTAGGGTGGAACCACAAGATAAAAGAAGTCTGGGCCCCTGAATGACTGATGAGGGTAAAGCCTCTATTCCCTATCCAGCACTCATGTTAGACTGTGATTTGAGTGGGAAACTTTTATTTCATTAAGTTGTTGAGGTTGAGGAGATATTTGTAATAGCAGTTAGCCTATCCTGACTAACACAAATAGTTTAGTGAAAGCACACGACACCCCTTACCCCTCCCCCACCAAACTATGAGCTCCTAAGGGCAAGGGTCATGGCTGATTCAAATTTTGCATCCTCAGTTTCTAGTATAATCCCTGATACATATGGTGTGCCATGAATTAATTATTAATTTCAATGATATAGTTTTCCAAATTCTAAGGTATCATTTACTCTCAAATGACACCAAAGATCCTCTATCCGCTGAACAGTTTTTTCTTAACCAAACTGAAATAAAAAGGAGATTTCTAGTATCTGTGTGATGTAATGGAAAAAACGACAGCATGGAGACCAGATAGTCCCAGTCTCAAAGGCTGGCTCTAGGACTTTATCGGTCATTGTGAGCAAGTAATTTTACCTCTGTGAATCTCAATTTCTTCCTCTGTACATGGGGATAGTAATTATTGTGAAGACTAGAAATAACATACAGAAATCATATACAAGTGTCTGAGAAGCATGCTTATCACAAGTGGTATGGATAATTAATATTTTCATAATTACAAGGCAAAAGTCTATATCTCTCCACAGAAATTGTGGAACAAAGTGTGGCAGCCTTCTTTAGTAGAATACTTGAGAAGGTAGTTAGTACTGATAACATTTCTTGCATGGGAGGGAAGCATTGGCCATGGTCTAATGCTTGTGAGGACTTGGGTGGCATATGCCTTGATTGAAGGAACCTGACAGCGCTCAAAATCATCGCAGACACCCAAGGGCTTTGCCAAGAGCTTAGACCATTTGCAAGCAGCAGAGACTGACCCAGCTACTGAGAATAAAACAGACAGCAAACCAGAGACTTGAAAATCATAAGAACTAAGAAGTAACAGCAGCAATTCCCCAGTTATTCTTTAAAATTATCTGGTATTGCATTTGTTATTTGTAAGTGGATATTTTGCAGGAAACTAACAGCAAATCCAGGCCTTGGTGGTATGATTTTTAAGCTAGAGCTTTCTCTAGAGAGATTTATTTAGAGCAAGCCTTTGAATCATTTAAAAGCAAACCAGGCAAATCCTCATGTATTTTCCCCCAGGAAATTACCTCATTTCTAAAGGGAAGATCGGATGATACTCCACAGCCAATATTGACTTACTGAAGATGTTATCAAATCCTCTGCCTTTCCTCATAATGATATGAGAAGATAAAGACATGCTTCACTATTGAGTCTTCAAAGGAAGCAGAAAAAATATAATACATAATTTTAACTTAAGGTAGGAAATCGGAAGCTGACCTAGAATTGGCTTCAGTGTACTACGATAATCTATGGCCCAGCCCTCAGGAAAGTATGAACATTGGTTTCTACCTGGAGTGTGAGCCCTTAATTTTAAGACAGCCCCAGAAAAATTCTGGATGAAGCAATGACTGTAACAATGGTACTAACTGCTTGATCATCACTTGCTTATGGTAAATAACTTCCCAGTTTAAAAAGCACTTGCACAGACATTATTTATTTTAATCTTCTCAGAGGAACACTGCTGGACATCATGGGAATTTCATACAATGAGTGTCACATCCATCAGAGAACTGAGGGTATGAATTCTAAAGAAGTAGAAGATGGTGGTGAACAAGGACCACCTCTCTGCCTGATTTGTATTCTGCCTAGGATGTAACTTCATAAGTGTATGTGTGAAATCCAGAGTCAAGAGAGATAAAGGTACATACCTCTAAGTCCCAGGCTATGTCTAGTCTTTTGTCAATCTGAACTAAGTGAGAGAACTTGGATTTGGGAAGAGTATACATAATTCGACACTCCTTCTAGAATCTTAGGTTTCTAGATTCTGGGAAATACAACTTAGTATAGTATTAGTTTCATTTTATTATTAAGAAAACAGAAAATAAAGAAATTTAAAACGTGATTAAGAATTTAAAAAGAAGGCCGAGCGCGGAGGCTCACGCTTGTAATCCCAGCACTTTGGAAGGCTGAGGTGGGCGGATCACGAGGTCAGGAGATCGAGACCATCTTGGCTAACATGGTGAAACCCCGTCTCTACTAAAAATACAAAAAATTAGCCGGGCGTGTGGTGGGCGCCTGTAATCCCAGCTGTTTGGGAGGCTGAGGCAGGAGAATGGCGTGAACCCAGGAGGCGGAGCTTGCAGTGAGCTGAGATCGCGCCACTGCACTCCAGCCTGGGCGACATAGCGAGACTCTGTCCCAAAAAAAAAAAAAAAAAAAAAA
>NW_016813246.1:348407-354241 GCF_001698545.2 Rhinopithecus bieti
TGTCCCAAAAAAAAAAAAAAAAAAAAAGAATTAAAAAGACAAAGTTACAAAGGAGGCCTAAATGATCTACTCAGGAGACCTGTAACACCTTGTTTCACAAGGGGATCCTGTTTATCTTGGGAAATAGGGGTAGTATAAGTGTACTCGGTCCTCACCTTTCATAGTACAATTTAATAAAAATGTCTGAAATTTGTAACTGAAGAATTACCAGTATGCTTATTTTACCTGGTGATGTGGAATTAATGACAACAAGAAGTAATAAGAGAAATTATTAATACAATTAAAGTGGTTCCTTCTAAGCAGTAGGACTGGGTATGGGGAGACAGCTTTTAAAATTATTTAAAATTTAAAACTAAAAAAAAAAACATGAATGATAAAAATATGAAGTTAAATCACAATGTATTGGAAAGAGCCTTGGGTGCGGTATCCTGGGCTTATCAAAATGACTTTAGGAACATAATCTATGCTCTTCAAAATTCACATTAAAAAATCTGTGTAACACATTGAATATTCTTATCTGTATAATAGTTGTACCATTTTTTTATCCTTTCTATTTCATAGGGTTGAACTTTACTGGAAAAATTTATACAGGGAACATGGACAATTTCTTTTGGCATTATAAGGCACTTGAGATATAATCATAGCCCTACTAATACACTTATCATGATTATTAGATCATGTGGTACAATATACAAGATAAATGTCTGCATCCATTGTATTAGCTAGAATTGAAAGGCATCTTGTCTGTCGATCTCAAAAAGGCACTAGAATAGAAGGATAATATATTGCTGTGTCATGTTCCCCTGGCAATTGCGATCTATAGTTTTTCTACTGCTCTGAGGAGCAAAAGATACACATATTTCATCGTCTTTTTACCATAAGAACTTGTGATGAAAACTATGCCCTAAGCATATGGGTTAATGTGGGGAAAATCACATCCATATATAGCACCTTTGAATTTATATCCTAACATTAAAATATTGGCTGTGTGAACCTGTGTGGAAGACTTCGGTGCGAAGACGTGATCCATTTCCAGCAGAATGTCTATGTGACTTTAAAGAATAACAGGTTGACCTTTAGTGGCATGCAGTTTTATATTCACTTCAGTTAAAATAAAATTTGTACATTTATAGGTAAAAGATTTCATCATGCTAATGGTCCTCAGGGAGGCCATGAGATGACTAAAACCTTTTTTCTTTCTTTTTTCTGTTTCAGGGTAACTGCTAAAAGAGATCTTACTAGGGATCGGGACCTTATGTGTTAAAATTTATAACATTGTCTTTGCCATAATTTGACATCCCTTGTGTGGTAAGTTGGGGTTACAAGAATTGAACACATGAACTAAATGTACTGCTCGGCCCATGTGTTTTCCTACATTTCTGCCTCTAGTTTGCTCACTTCCCACCCATTTTCGACTGAATTGGCAGTGTCCATCTTAAATAAATATCTGACCCTGTCTCTTTACTACTTCAATGTGTTAGCTGGAGTCATGCAGCTTTCAGGATGAATGTATAATCCTCAGGAAGTTACACAAAATCTGTCATGACCCACTTTTCTCTGACTGTCCAGACCAACATCTTCTTATAACTACTTTTAATGTGCCAGACACTATGCTAAGCTCTTTATGTTGTTCTCTTCTCAACTACCACTTGTCCTTGAAGGTAACTTAGATGTTACCCAAACTTCTCTCCTGCAACCTCACATATTCTGGATCAGGGTTTCTTCCTCTAAGCTTTGATGGGACCTTGTGCATTTATCTATGATGGCATTTCCACATTGGCCAGAAATCGTCTGTGTTCCAGTGTGGGAAACCTGCCTTCTTCTAGGAGAGTTAATGTGACATAACGAAGGAATATTGACCCTGGAACTAGTCTAACTAGGTTCAAATCATGACTCCACTTTCTACCATCTAAGAGGCCTTGTGCATGTTGCTCAACTTTTCTGTGCCTCAGTGTCCTTATCTGTAAAGTAAAAATAATCAAAGTACCTACCTAAGTAGTGCAAGTACTACTTAGTTATGTTAATTTATGTTAAATAATTACAAAGACATCTGGGGCACATAGAAGTTTCTCAGTGTGAGTTGGGCTAACCAATCTGACTGCCTATGACAGGGAAGCCTGATTAACCAGCATAAATTAATTCATTTAGATCTTATTTTCTGCACTGATAACAAAAAATGAGGGTAATGGATTCTAAAAGAGTTGTGAATACTTCTGCGTAAGGAATAAATGGACTTCATAGTACCTCATCTAGACCTCTCACGGCACTTACTACTTTCCACCTCATAGTTTTCTAGTATTCCTGTTTTGCACCTTCCAAGAGCAAGTTCAGCTCACATCTTCATTTGCATCTTTCTTAGCAACTAATAGATGCCTGCTGTACAGCAAACACTGAAGTATTTGCTAAATGAAAACACACAAACAAATCTGCAAGGAATCAAAAGCAGCAGCAAATCTGATACTATACAAGGGTTAACTGGATTTGTTCTCCTTCAAATTGGGTTCTGTGACCATGAACCACTGCTAATATCTTCAGAAATAAGAAACCTTGTAATGGTAAAATATAACTTCATAAACTTCTATTACAATCCTAGATACTATAAAAATCAAAATATATTCCCACTCTCTAAAATCTTAATTTAACAGAACAGTGAAGCACTCAGCGAGTATTTATAGACTTCATTGCCTTATGGTAGAGTTTGGTGGTAAATATTCAGAATTAGACATTTGCTCTCAAGGAATTTACAAGTGTTTAATGTCATTCTTCTCCCTTAACCACACTTTAAATATATTTTTATGATCCATCAAAAAAGCCCTGTTCTAATATCAAATGATACATTCCACTTGTCTGTATACAATATATTTTGTGCAATTCATCTCACAGAGAAGAGCTTACTTTTTTATTAAATTTTTACAGTTCACTAAATATCAGAAATCTTATATTTAACCAGATATTTTAAAAGCATGCACTGACAAGCTTGTACATAAAATTAAAAAAATTAAACCAACTAAAATGTCTAATTATATTTAATATTTTCTTACTTCATTTAGCAAATCAGAAAACTCATTGCTTGGAATAAAAGTTTATTCCCCTTTTAATTATAATGACCATTGATTTATGTAAGTTAGTGTTTAACCCTGTGATGCTCTTCTAGAGATCACTTGGACTCAGTCAGAATCTTGTTAAGTCCCTCTTTCTAAGTGCAAGCCCTGTCTCTCCCTCTCGACTATGCTTTTCAGATGCTTGCTTTCTTTACTCTTCCACAAACGACTTTGAAAAACGAAAGCCAAAATGGCAATAGAATTTTATACCCAAGCCTCTAGACTCCTCAATGCCTTTACCAATACTCTTTCATCTCTTGCAAATGACTTCCTGGTTTGCTCCCTGGAAAATAAATTCTACTCACTTTTAAGATACAGTTGTAAAGGTCCATTCTGGAGAATGTCTCTAATGTCACTACACCAAAGTCAAGTTCCCTACTCCTCTGGACTTTGTATAACCCAACATAATTATGACATTCCAAGTATTGGCCCAAGCTTCTCATGGATTATCTTATTTTATCTGCACAGCAGTTGTGTGAATAATCTTTACTGTTTATGGTTCTTATTTTCTGGTGAAATGAAAGGTAGCTAAGAAAGGTTAGTTAATGTGCTTGAATTTACTAGGTGGAGGAGCTATGATTCAAATCTTGGTCTTCAGGACTGCAAACCCTGAGTTCACAGCCACCAAGTTATGCAACATGTTGTTAAAATAAACTAACTCATTTTTCTAGAATTATTTATCCCATGGTCATTCTGTATCTAGGTAGTGAGTTCCTTGCAGAAATTAACCTATCATTGTATTCTTAGTGCCTGGAACCTAATAGGAGTTTAATAAGCATTTGATGGATGGGTTGATGAGTTGGTGAAGAGAGTGAGATGACTGAATGAATGACTAAAATAAACAAAAAACCTAATACCTGTAGATTGACTTGTGATCTAACATGGAGATAAGATTGAATGCTTAGGTTGGCTTCACCATCCTCAGCCCTGCCTTGTTCAACCTTTGCTACCACTCAGGAATATGAATATATTCTGATTGCTTTTCACCCACTGTAATTAATATACCAATTTTTATCACTGGGAGTGCTTATATAATGCATCACTGACATCTGAGTAGTACTTTAATTTCTCATATATTATTCCAGATAATGCATGTGACATTGTGAGGTTTGTATTTCCTGAAAAGTAGATTAACTTCCCACAGAGTAGGAACCCAATAACTGTTAAACGAATTAATGAATCAATAAAAAAATGAATACATGAAGGACTTGGTCAATCAATCAACTAATCAATGCTCAAATATAGAAACTGTAGGCATTAACTTACTAGCTCATGTTTATTTCGGACGATGACTAACAGCATTCATACCCACTGCCCAAATGTGCCTCTGTGACAGATACAACGGTAAGCTTCTATTCACACCAAATTGTAAAATCCTTATAATAGTCTTGGAAGGTAGGTGTTTGTAATGCCATCTCAGACATACACAAATAAAGAATCAGAGAGCTTAAGTTCAATAGATGAAGAAACTAATAATCTATGAAACAGTGTAGCTCAGATTGAAACCATGCCATTCCTATTCTTCATTGCCTGCTCTTTCCTTTGTATATGGATTATAGAATCCCTGTGCTATATGTAAACCACCAATTCCTACTTTCCTAATGACACTGAGGTTTACTAATCAGACATATTACTGGAGTGACCATACCTCATCTTGAGAAAAACATTTAAAAGTATGGAAAAAACTGGATCTTCAATTACATATAACTTGCTTCATTAAACTGGCTTCAGTTGCTTTCTGAAGATCTGTGGTGAAATAGAGCCAAGTGCTTCCCCTAAATAACTCAGTGCAATCTATCATCTGCTCCTTGCCTCCCACCTCCTTCTCCATACATAGAAAGATAATCATGTATTTATGTAGGGCCTTTTATAGCTCAACATATTTTTCAGTGGGTGATTCATTTTGGGGAGGCTTTCTTGTGTTTACCAACTTGGCATATTCTCCAAAGGTAAAACTGCAGCTGGCATATGTACATTTTCTCAGGACAAATTCTGTACACCTGTTTTATCCCAAATTGAGAACTTACTGGTTTTAGATCCATGCTAGACTTACAGAAAGCTTGAAAGAAAAAAAAGGAACTTAATAGATTCTGCCTTTAAGGTAATAGGTTATATCTTTAAAGAAAATTTAATGGTTCTAAATTATTTGCTTTCTTATATAAAATATCTAATTCACTACTCATAAGAAAATCTTTTAGATCATTTGCAATATTAGACTATATGTGAAATAATATTTTTGCAATGAATCAATTCCTAAGGTGAGATATCAGAAATCACTTCCAGAGAGAAAATACAGGGATTAAATGTTTATGATTAAGTTAATTGCTACAAAGGAATATTTACATTAGAATGAATTTTTCTGGTGGCAAAGTTAAAAAAGAAAGACACTTGGTGGCTCATAACCTTCACTGATAAATGAAAATAAGATGATCTTCAGGGCCCGGCGCGGTGGCTCACGTCTGTAATCCCAGCACTTTGGGAGGCCGAGGCGGGCAGATCACGAGGTCAGGAGATGGAGACCACGGTGAAACCCCGTCTCCACTAAAAATACAAAAAATTAGCCAGGCGCTGTGGCGGGCGCCTGTAGTCCCAGCTAGTCGGGAGGCTGAGCCAGGAGGATGGAGTGAACCCCGGAGACGGAGCTTGCAGTGAGCGGAGATCGCGCCACTGCATTCATTCCAGCCTGGGCCACAGAGTTAGACTCTGTCTCAAAAAAAAAAAAAAAAAAAAAAA
>NW_016813246.1:354685-359265 GCF_001698545.2 Rhinopithecus bieti
TCCAGCCTGGGCCACAGAGTTAGACTCTGTCTCAAAAAAAAAAAAAGATGATCATCAGAAGAGGCAATTTCTCATTTCTCCCTGTGTCCCACACCAGGAGAATTTCACCTTGGGCAGAACCAAAAATGAAATGGAGGAACATGGCCTCTGGATTACACAGTCCTGGATAGGGGCCTTTTCCATGCATAAACTTAGATAGATTATTCTACCATTCTAAGGTTTACCTCAATAAGATTAGTTTGTCTTTAACAAATAATTCAAAAGAGCATATGTAATGCAGTTGAAAGAAAAAATAAAAATGCCAACGTAAGTCCAGATTTAGCTACCTTTAGAAACAATACGTGACCAATACCATTGGAGACCGTGGATGTCTCCTGCAGGTCCCAGCCCCTCTGCTCCTCCCACTTTCAGAAATAATCAAGCTTCTGAATTTTTAGAGTAGCCATTCCCTTACTGTAGAGATTTCCCCTGAACTGTGTATCCTAAGCAAGATATGGTTTAAGTGTTCGTGTTTATGAAATTTACATACATATAATCATACAAAACACATTTTTCTACAAATTTCTTTTTACACTCAATTTTGAGTTTGAGATTTATCCCATTAGATACATTTAACTGTAGTTCAGTAATTTTCACTATTGTGTAGCATTCTGTATATATCTATAATAAGACAATTTACTTCACCATTTGACTGCAATAATCATTTGGATTTTTTTCTCCAGTTTTGTTTTGCTATTTTCAAAAAATGCTTCTATGAACATTCTTCTCTATTTCTCGTGGTGCACATGTATGAAAGCATCTACAGGGTACATTCTTAGGAGAGCTATTGCTGGGTCAAAAGTATATAGATCCCATCCCCACCAATCAGGCCTGAGGGACAGCATGACAGATACTCATATTGGATTAATCACAATGAAGCACTGATTAAAAAACTATCCCTGCAAGCATCCAAACTTTTTACTTTTCTAGATAATACTAAACTGTTTTCTAGAATGTTAATGCCAATTTACATTTTTACCAGCAGTCCCTATTGCTCCACATTCTAGACAACAGTTTGATATTTTAATTTCTTTAAATCTGATGGATAAAATGTTCACTGTCATTGTAATATGAATTTACCTTTTTTCTAATGAAGTTGAGCAATTTTTTTATGCTTATTGACTACTCATTTCTTAACTTCATTTCTGAAGCTCAAACAGTAACATATTTCATACATGCTTATTAAGAAATGAAAATATATATGAACCTAAAGTACCCAGCACAAGTCTTGGTACAGAACTGGTGTTTAATACTTATCAATACCTACTACTAGTCCCCATTCTCCTTACAATTGAAAACTATTTGATAAAATGAGGAATAACATCTACCTCTAATGCTTTTAACAGTAAAAGCACCAAAATATTATTCAAATAAATGCTTCTAGAGTGCACACATGGCACACACACATATACACACATCAAAACTCATTTGTCCAATATTTAAAGTCATTTTTGTAAGAAGCTAAAGTTAAGTTGTCCTATTATATTCATGTTTTGCAATCTGATTTTACACAGAGAAAGAACTTAAAAGTAAACAAGAATTTGGCAAATGAGGAAAGTATTCCAAAAAGAAATGCCACAAACTCTAGGGGCTTTATTTATTTTTTTAACATTTTGGTGGGGGGAGAGGCTCTGAGTCCAAAATCACAGTGGAGATACACTTTAAATGAGAGTAAGGGTAGTGAAGTCCAATTTTGTGTAAATTTTAAAGTAACAAATATTTATAGTAGCAGTAAACCAATAAGCTTTAGTTAAAAAAAAAAAATACTAATGCTGTACAACTTTCTAGATTCTATGGGTGTAGCAACTACTTTTTTTTTTTTTTTTTTTTGATTTTTTTGAGACGGAGTCTCGCTCTGTCCCCCAGGCTGGAGTGCAGTGGCGTGATCTCAGCTCACTGCAACCTCCACCTCCCAGGTTCAAGCGATTCTCCTGCCTCAGCCTCCTGAGTAGCAGGGACTACAGGCTCCCACCACCGTGCCTGCTAATTTTTATATTCTTAGTTGAGACAGGGTTTCACCATGTTGGCCAGGATGGCCTCTATCTCCTCACCTCATGATCCACCCGCCTTGGCCTCTCAAAGTGCTGGTATTACAGGCATGAGCCACCGCACCTGGCCTAGCAACTACATTTGTAATGGCTAATACACAAAACAGTCTCCCAGGAAATCATCAGGAACTCTTTTTATCAGTTCCTCAAATTTTGGAGAAATTCCAAGAGCAATTCAGCCACTTTTAGGGATATGACACTAAATCTTAAAAGTGCAGATGGGGCTGCACTGTCTATAGAGTAGTCATTCTTTTATTCCTTTACTTTCTTAATAAACTGACTTCCACTTGCAGAAAAAAAAAATTGCAGATGCTCCAGCGCTGTGGCCCACACCTGTAATCCCAGCACTTTGGGAGGCTGAGGCCCGCGGATCACCTCCGGACACCAGCCTGGCCAACATGACAAAACCCTGTCTCTACTAAAAATACAAAAATTAGCTGGGCATGGTGGTGGGGACCTGTAATCCCAGCTACTTGGGAGGCTGAGGCAGGAGAATCACTTGAACCCAGGAGCAGAGGTTGCAGTGAGCTGAGATTGCGCCACATCACTCCAGCCTGGGCGAAAGAGCAGAACTCTGTCTAAAAAAAAAAAAAGGACAGATGATATTACCTTCTTTGAATGATTATTTTTAAATTTAGGGAGCAAATATATAAATTGGCTAAAGAGGCCGGGCGCGGTGGCTCAAGCCTGTAATCCCAGCACTTTGGGAGGCCGAGACGGGTGGATCACGAGGTCAGGAGATCGAGATCATCCTGGCGAACATGGTGAAACCCCGTCTCTACTAAAAAAAATACAAAAAAAACTAGCCGGGCGAGGTGGCGGGCGCCTGTAGTCCCAGCTACTCGGGAGGCTGAGGCAGGAGAATGGCATAAACCCGGGAGGCGGAGCTTGCAATGAGCCGAGATCGCGCCACTGCACTCCAGCCTGGGCGACAGAGTGAGACTCTGTCTCAAAAAAATAAATAAATAAATAAATAAAATAAATAAATAAATAAATAAATAAATAAATAGGGTAAAGAGTAATAGACACTCAATAATAATAATTTATCCAATAATGCTTTATTTATTCAAGAAATATATATAAAGGGCCTGATATGTGTTGCATACTGTGTTAGGCACTGTAATATATGTATTCCAAAAGAAAAAAATTAATAAAACAAACTGAAGCAGAAGCCACCCATACTAGATATACATGTGTATATATCAGCTTCCACATAAATCTTTTCAACAGATGCTGATTTGAATATTGGCATAATGCTCTAGTTATCATAAAATACACATTAACAGAATAAAACTTTCTTTTACCTTTTCTTTCACTAATTATATATTTCAGACTGGCGAGTCTTTTTCGTGGAGACTGTCCTGTGCATTATTGCATGTTTGGCTGCATTCTTGCCTTCCATTGCTAAATTACTCCATGCAAATGGCACCTCCACCCCACACTGTGTTGTGATCACAAGAATATTACCAGACATTGCCAAATGTGCCCTGGGGGGCAAAATCACACCCAGTTGAGAGCCACTGGGATAGAATAAATTGTAGAGCTGAAAGAGCAGTAGATGGAGAACGAAGACCTAGCACTGAAACTTGATTTGTTTTTCTAAGACCACCAGAGTGGGCACAAAAGAACCAGCGAGTAGGCAAGTGTAGGAGCAAAACTGCAAATTAATTTTTGGTCACCAAGGCTGTGGGGGAGAGGTCTGTCGGCCTCCGGCAAAGGAAGCCGACAGAGTCCCCCGGTGGGGCTCTCGGGCGGGGTTCCTGATACAGTCCCGACATCCTGACAGGAGTGGGGTTAGAAAAACAAATCAGTTGGTGCCGAAGACCCGGGAGGAGACCCCTCCTCAGGCCTCTAAGGGTTGAGGAACCTCCTCCTGCTCCCACGCGGCAGACGGACCAGAACCTGAGACCCGCTTCCCTCACTCTCACGGCCTCTCTGGGGTAAGTGCCCTTGTCTCCTCTTTACCTCCCTTGGCCAAAAATCCTGCGCAGGTCCGAGGCCCACTTTTGAGCCACCATGTGGCTCGGGAGACCCGTTCAGGACGGAGACGTCCGCCTGAAGGTAATCTCCACTTTGGCTCCATGAGCCTCCAGTCTGTCTCTGCTGGTTCCAAAGGACGCTTTGAAGCCAGGCAGAGATCCACTTCCATTTCCATTGTGTCCATTGTGTAAGTAAAGAGGAAACAAACGGGAAACCCCCAGTCCAAATTTCCAAAGAGCACCGGCCTCTCTGGGGTAAGTGCCCTTGTCTCCTCTTTACCTCCCTCGGCCAAAAATCCTGCGCAGGTCCGAGGCCCACTTTTGAGCCACCAAGTGGCTCGGGAGACCCGTTCAGGACGGAGACGTCCGCCTGAAGGTAATCTCCACTTTGGCTCCATGAGCCTCCAGTCTGTCTCTGCTGGTTCCAAAGGACGCTTTGAAGCCAGGCAGAGATCCACTTCCATTTCCATTGTGTCCATTGTGTAAGTAAAGAGGAAACAAACGGGAAACCCCC
>NW_016813246.1:360882-438475 GCF_001698545.2 Rhinopithecus bieti
CGCCTATTGCCCTCCCACTCCTAGAAAAGCCGCTCCGGACGGTCGCCATGCGCGGCCTTCCTCAGTCCTCCACGCCTGTCAGGATGTCGGGACTGCAGGAACTCCATCTGAGAGCCCCACCGGGGGACTCTGTCGGCCTTCTTTGCCGGAGGCCGACAGACCTCTTCCCCACACCTTAGGTGACCAAAATAAACTTGCAGTTTTGCTCCTACACTTGCCTACTCGCTGGTTCTTTTGTGCCCGCTCTGGTGGTCTTAGAAAAACAAATCAAAACTAGCTTTATCCACTGACTATTTCTGCCCTATATAACTAGGGATAGAGTTTAGAAACCAGAGCATGTAGCAGTAGAGCCATGCTACTGGGATTTTCAGAAACTTTAGAAGTTCCATTATGCCCATGAAACAAGATCTAAGTTTTCAAGCACCAGAGTAAAAGTAACTTAGAATGAGTAACAAACCCCAATTCCCAGCTTTAACATCTATATAACTTACGGTCCAGTAACATAAATACCAGATATTGTTACCAGCGGGTCTTTGTTCTTAGCGCTCCCAAGATGGGGGTGGGCCACTCCCAAGATGGGGGCGCCTTTTGTTCTCTGACCTGGGGTTCTTGGCCTCATGGATTTCAAGGAATGGAACCTTGGGCCATGCAGTGAGCGTTATGGCTCTATTAGAAGCCGTGGGTCACGGAAGGGAACTGTGGAACCCAGCGACTAGTGTTCAGCTCCATTAGGACAAACCTGGGCACTTAGCCACACAGGAACAATGGCGAGCCTTTAGCCTGATCCAGAGCAGCAGTGGGCACCTTGCTGGATCAGAAGTGCAGTGGACACCCTGCTGAATCCGGAGGGTGGAAGTCAATGGCGGGTCTGTGACGACGGCATTCAGCAATGGTGGACAGCGAGCAAAAGCTCAGCTAGAGCCAGAACAAACAGGGACCAGAAGAGTGTGCAATTTCAAGATTTAATAGACTGAAAACACAGCTCCCAAACAACATGAGGGAACCCAAAAGGGGTTGCCACTGCAGGCTGGAAATGTCTGGGTTTACATCCCAATCACTGTCCCTCCCCCTGTGCTCTCAGGGGATAGATGATTCGACTATTTCTTTACCTCCTGCTTTTAGTCTAATTGGTATTTTAGTGAACCCTCTTTACTACCTGATAGATCGGGTGTGAGCTGAGTTACAAACCCCGTGTTTAAAGGTGGGTGCGGTCTCCTTCCCCAGCTAGGCTTAAGAATTCTTAGTCAGCCTAGGAAATCCAGCTAATCCTGTCTCTCAATATCTTATGTTGGTGTACTCTCTGTGTCATTTTCTAAAACACAGTTTCCTTGTCTGTAAAAGGAGGGGTGTGTCAGGCCTCTGAGCCCAAGCCTGCATGTATATATTCAGATGGCCTGAGGCAACTGAAGAACCATAAAAGAAGTGAAAATGATCGGTTCTTATCTTAACTGATGACATTGCCTTGTGAAATTCCTTCTCCTGGACAATGAATCTCAGAAGCTTCCCCACCCAGCACCTTGTGACCCCGGCCCCTGCTCGCAAGAGAACAACCCCTTTTGATTGTAATTTTCCGCTACCCACTCAAATCCTATAAAACTGCCCCACCCCTATCCCCCTTTGCTGACTCCTTTTTTGGACTCAGTCCACCTGCACCCAGGTGATTAAAAAGCTTGATTGCTCACACAAAGCCTGTTGGGTGGTCTCTTCACACGGACTCGTGTGACAGGGCAATTTCTCCGTTCCCAAGTTTGGGTTGAACACCCAGCTAAGGATTTTTATGAGTTCATACACTTACTTCTTTGTCATCCTTCACCACACATTGTTTTAATTTATTATTTATTTGTATTTCCCTCTAGAGTGTAAGCAGAGACGATGTCTTATTAACCACTGTATCACAAGTCCCTAGCCCAATTTTTGACATGTGATAAACATTAATCAAGTGAATGATTTTATGAATCTGTTTTCAAGTTTGCTGATTCAGCTTTCTCTCCTTCTTTCTCTCTCTCTTTGCCGTTCTTGCTTCAACATTTGCTTTTCATTTTACTACCAATATTACCAGAATCCATAATGACAGACAGGTTATATAAACAGCCACAATTTGTTATGATTTTAAGGGCTTCTGCACTTAACCTAGTCATTTCTACAGATGCTCACCAGTGAATGGAATTCCCAGAACAGGAGATAGAGACTTTCATCTGAATGTTAGGAAGCTTATTTAAAATAAAAATAACTCTGAGAAAGGAAACTCAGTTTGCTCATTTAAAAATTGTACTCAATTGTACCTACTTCATAGAACTGCTATGCCAATAAAATGAGTCCTTTCCAAACTAAAATCTCTATGAAAATGGAAGAGATTTATCTTGTTTTGGCTTAAATTAAGTGGAAGTGACTGATATCATGTATTTTCTCAATAAACAAACTGGCCTAGGAAATCATGGAATCTTCTTCAGGCCACTTACTGAGAGCAAAACACCCCCTGAAGAACATTCTTGATAGATGGTCATTTAAGTACTATTATCAACAATTCTTATGTCAGGTTCAAGAAAAATCTAAGGCTCATAAGTAGAGCAGCAGGGAGAAACCAGGGATATCCCAAGACCAACTCTGATCTTCTTGGTATTGTTCTTATCTTGGTTGTAATATAAAAATGTAGAAGGATTAAGGCTTCTTAATGAAGCTTCTAAATGAGATGATCTTAACACAGACACAGAAAACTAGGAGAGAGCTTGAGACTAGAAATCAGAGGAATTAATTTGGAAACCTAGCACTACCACCTACTAGCTATGCGATTCTGAACACATGGTACAACTCTCTGAATCTCACTTTCCTCAACTGTAAAATGAGCATAATAAAAAATACCTTAAAGAGATGGGATGAGGCTAATATAAATGAAAATTAAAAGTGACTAGAATGTTAAGAGAAATGCCATCACAGAAAATAAATGGATCAAGTAATGTCTTAGTTTATTTGGGCAACTATAACAAAATACCTTAGACTAGGTGGCTTATAAACAACAGAAGTTTATTTCTCACAGTTCTGGAGGCTGGGAAGTCCAAGATCAGAGTGCCAGCATAGTCTGATTTTGGTGAGGACCCTCTTTGCAGACCACTGACTTCTTGCTGAGTCTTCACATAGTAAAGAGGGCACAGGAACTCCTCTGGGCCTTTTTTGTAAACTACTCAATCCATTCATGAGAGTTTAGCCCTCATGATCTAATCACATCCCTAAATGCCTAACCTCCTAATATCATCATTTTGGGGGATAGGATTTTAACATATAAATTTGGGCAGGAGGGGACACAAATATTCAGACTACAGCAAAGGGTAAACAATTGAAAATATTTTAACCTAAGGTGGCTTATTTGATCTGTTGGCTTGTTTTGAGAATCTTTTTCTTTGGGATGAAAAGAACACTGCAAGATTGACTCAATTTCTATACTTCTGTTTAAGAGAGAGGAGGAGAGCAGAAGAAAGGAAGGGAGAGAAGAGAGAAATTACAGGCTGGTGCTAAGTCTCATGGCTTAGCAAACAGTCTGGGGAAGGAAGAGCTTCTTTTTGTGAGGAAAGGAAAAAGACATTTCCTAAAAATAGTTTCACCTATCTTGAGATAATTACAACCCTCGAGAATTAGAAGTGTTAAGAGGTACATACAGCCATACACAACCTCCAGAGTATGAGTCAGCTCTAACTCACCCCATCTCTCTCCTAGTTTGTATAGTTAATTACAAACTTTCTCATCCTAGCAAAATCATTAAGAGTCAGACACAGAGGACAGAGCATGGGAAATTAATTCCATTAATTTCATTTAGAAAAGTGGGATATTTGTGGAAGACGGTCTCTGTCTTTCAAATTGCTAAAGCAAACAGGTTGGCAGGTTTTAGTTACTAAATCAAATGTATGAATCATCTAAGAGAGAGTGTGCTCCAAGGAAATAGGGATTTATAGTCTCAGCTCCGACACTAAAAAAAGTGACTAGGCATACCATTTTAGCCCTGTAGAGTGGGTTGAATACTGTACCCATAAATTTATGTCTACTTCGAACCTAAAAATGTGAACTTTTTGGGAAATAAGGTCTTTGTTGATATAATTAATTAGTTAAGGATCTCGACGTTAAGTCACTCTTGATTTAGAGTTCAAATGGCCCTAAATTCAATGACTAATGTTTTTATTAGAAAAGGATAGGACACATAGAGACATGGAGAGGAGAAGGTCATATAAAGACAGAGATAGACATTGAAGTAATGTACCTAAAAGTCAAGCAACACCCGGTATTGCTGGCAATCACCAGAAGCTAGGAGAGAAGCATGAGGCATTTCTCTCTTAGAGCCTTCATAAGGAACAACTCCTGCCAATAACTTGATTTCAGGCTTCTGGCCTCCTGAATTGTGAACAAATGCATTTCTGGTGCTTTAGGCAACTAAGTTTGTTCCCTTTTGGTATGGCAGCCATAGAAGAAACTAATATACTTTCCCTGTCATTTAACTGTCTAATTTGTGATACACTGGAATCGAGTTATACATTTATCAACTATTGATTCAGTAATTATATTGCATTTGGGCTGGGATAATAATAATAGAAAGACATAGACCTGCCATCAAAGAGTTTACATAGAAGTTTGGAACTGAGACATTAATTAGAAAATAAAAAACAGCCTTATAGGGGCTATCATAGTAACCAGTAGAAGGTGTTAGGGGAAAATGGGATAAGATGGAGGTGGGTAGAGATGGAGTCCTGGGAAAGACAAGGAAAGCCTTCAAAGAGAGGGACCACTGGGATAACCGCTGGGACAGAAGAGGGGGTGTCAGCCTGGTGGACTCTTACGGAGTAAGGACTTTATGCAGTTTGATACTTCACAAGAATTAAGTGGTAGGAATGGGAAAGTAGGGACACAAGAATAGAAGACAAGGTCAAATCATGAGAGAGGTACTGGAAAGCCTACAATTTTACTGCAAGAATGTTGTTATTGATTGAATGTTTGTGTTCTCCCAAAATTCATATGTTGAAATACTGGCCCCCAAGTTTACGGTGTTTGGAAATAAGGCCTTTGAGAGGTCATTAGATCATGAGAGTGGAGCCCTCATAAATGGAATTAATGCCTTTTTAAGAAGACACAAGGAAGCTTCCATTCTCTCTCTTTTTTTCTTCTTTCCACCATGTGAGAATACATAAGGAGATGGCCAGTTACAGGTAGGAAGGGAGCCCTCATTAGATACCAGATATTCTGGCTTCTTTATCTTGGACTTCTCAGCCTGCAGAATTTTGAGAAATAAATAAATAAATATAAATAAATAATAAGTCTCTGTTGTTCATGCCACTCAGACTTTGGTATTTTTATTTTGGCAACCCAAGCAGACTAAGACAGGAGTGTACTTCAGTTTACTCATCTGTAAAATGTATGGAGTGGACAAAGTCATAATTTTACCCCCAATTTCAAGATTCTGAAGATCCAGGAAGGTTAAAATTCTTCAAAGTTGTTGTAATTTTGGCTCTGACACCAGGATAACTAAGCATCAGGTCTGTTCAATCAGAAATAACTACCACATGAGTAATATAAAAAAAGTATATGTAGTTAAGTGGCTGATTAACTAAAATGCATTTCTGTGAAGTTCTGTACCAAAATGTAAATTTAAGGAAACCAACACCTCCATTTTATCCCTGAACCTGAGTTTGTATCTTAGTAAAAGATACACCGATCTTTGACAATGCATCATCCAACTAAGAAGTTTTTTTGATTTTTGTTTAGGAACGTACAGTAGGTTTCAGTCCCATTCTGACATAACAGTATTAGAATACTGAACATGTAATCAATATGCAGTGAAGGATTTAAAAGACCATTGAGGTAACCAAGATGAAATCGAGCCCCCTACCTAAACACACACACACACACACACACAAACACACACACACACACACACACACACACACACACACACACATTTTGTGGGACAAACCTTTGGAGCTTAAAATCCTGCATTCTGATCCAGGTTCTGCAATCTACTGACATGTTTCCTTGGAGGAAATACTTAACTTCTCTGAACATTAGTATCTCAGCTATAAAATGGAATAGTATATACCACAATGAACAGTGAGTATGAAAATTTATGAAATTATATCTTTTATCCCTCAACTACAGTGATAGATTACACATTTTTAGTGTTCAATAAATGAAACCCTTTAAATTAGCTTTATAGATACAACATACCAGAATCTCTGAGATAGCTAATGCAGTATTAAGATAAAAGTTTATAGCACTAAATACACACATAAAAAGGTTAGAAAGATCTCAAATGAACAACCTAACCTCATACTTAGAGGAAGTAGAAAAACAATAGCAAACCAACTGCAAAACTAGCAACAGAAGAAAAGTAACCAAAATTGGAGCTTGAACTGAATAAAATGGAGATGCAAAAAACCATAAAAAGATTGGCGAAACCAAAAGTTGGTGTTTTTGAAAGAATAAATAAGATTGATAGACCACTAGTTAGACCAGTAAAGAAAAAAAGAGAGAAGATCCAAATAAACACCATCAGAAATGACAAAGGAACAGTACCACTGATTCCGCAGAAATACAAAAAACCCTCAGAGACTATTAGAAACACCTCTATGCACACAAACTAGAAAACCTAGAAGAAATGAATAAATTCCTGGAAACAAACTCCTAAGACTAAGCTAAGAAGAAATTGAAACCCTGAACACAGCAATAATGAGTTCCAAAATGGAGTCAGTAATAAAAAACTATCAATCAGAAAAAGCTCTGGACCAGATAGATTCACAGTCAAATTTTACCAGATGTATAAAGAAGAGCTGGAACCAATCCTACTGAAACTATTCCAAAAAATCGAAGTGGAGAGATTCTTCCCTAACCTATCATATGAGTCTAGCATCATTCAGATACCAAAACCTGGTAGACACACAATAAATAAATGTTCAGGCCAGTATTCTTGATGAACATAGATGCAAAAATTCTCAACAAAATACCAGCAAACAGAATCCAGCAGCACATCAAAAAGTTAATTCACCATGACGAAACTGGCTTTATTCTTGGGATGCAAGGTTGGTTCAACACAGAAAAATCAATAAATGTGATTCATCACATAAACAGAACTAAAAATAAACACCACATGACCATCTCAATACATGCAGAAAAGGTTTTAGATCAAAATCAACATTTCTTCATGTTTAAAACCCTCAACAAACTAGCCATTTAAGGAAAATATATCAGAATAATAAGAGCCATCTATGACAAACTCATAGTCAACAACATACTGAATGGGAAAAAGCTGAAAGCATTCCTTTTGAGAGAATAAGACAAGGATGCCCACTCTCACTATGCCTATTCAACATAATACTGTAAGCTCTAGCCAGAGCAATCAGGCAAGAGAAAGAAGTAAAAGGCATACAAATAGGAAGGGGGAAGTCAAACTATCTCTCTTTGAATGTAATATGATTTTATACCTAGAAAACTTGATAGTCTCTGCCCAAAAGCTTCTAGATCTAATCAACAACTTCAGCAAAGTCTCAGGATTCAAAACCAATGTACAAGCCATCAGTCACTGTGGGCAGCAGCTTGGAGATTTCTCAAAGAACTTAAAACAGAACTACCATTTGACCCAGCAATGCCAATATTGGGTATGTACCCAAAAGGAATATAAATTGTTCTACCATAAAGATGCACATATGCATATGTTCATCACAGCACTATTCACAATAGCAAAGACATGAAACCCACCTAAATGTCGATGATGAACTGAATAAAGAAAATGTGGTACATATACACCATGGAATAATATGTGGCCATAAAAAAGAATAAAGTCACATCCTTTGCAACAACATTAATGGAGGTGGAGGCCATTATCCTAAATGATCTAACTCAAGAACCAAAAAACAAATGCCACATGTTCTCACTTACATGTGGGAACTAAACATTGAATATACATGGATACAAAGAAGGGAACAACAGACATCAAGGCCTACTTGATAGTGGAGGTTAGAGGGCGGAAAAGGATCAAAAAACCACTTATTGGGTACTATGCTTATTACCTGGATGACAACATAATTTGTTCACCAAACCCCCATGACACGTAATTTTTCCATGCAACAAACCTGCATGTGTACCCACTGAGCTTAAAAGTTGGAAAGAAAAAATAGACTTATTAATGAAGTTCAGAATTTCAAAAATCCCTAAATCTTAGATACTTTTTTAAAAAGGAACTATATTAAAGAAAACATTTAAAGATCCTGAATATAATCCTGACCCACTCCATATACTGAAATTGCTCAATTAATGCTAGCTCTTATAGAAACTTGTAAAAATTATTTATAATTCTTTTCTACCTAGGAGAATATGAGTGTTGTGTTGGAATTTTCCCAGTAATTTGGGGCTGTGTAAAACATCCAACCTACTAATAATTTACCCAACTACAACTGCCTTAGTATCTTCTGTCCCCTATACCTGCACAGACAGAGAGAGAGAAAAAAAAGTACTATTTAGGAATTACATTTGTATCTGAAAAGGGATGACCCTTCATGTTTTAGAACAACAACAACTTCACATCAGCAGTCAGCAATGTAACAATTAGGGCTTTTCGAATGGCAGGTTAAGGTGCAGAACAGGGGACTTGTCTTTGAATCAGGTAAACTTGATTTCCCATCTGATATGATTTGGCTGTGTCCCCAACCAAATCTCATCTTGAATTGCAGCTCCCACAATCCCCATGTGTCATGGGAGGGACCTGGCAGAAGGTAATTGAATCACGGGGACAGGTTTAGCCTTTGCTATTCTTGTGATAGTGAGTAAGTCTCAAGAGACCTGATGGTTTTATAAAGGGCAGTTCCCCTGCACATGGTGTTTTGCCTACTGCCATGTAAATGTGCTTTTGCTCCTCCTTGGCCTTCCACCATGATTATAAGGCTTTCCCAGCCAGGTGAAACTGTGAGCCCACTAAACCTCTTTTTTTTTTTTTTTTTTTTCTTTGAGGTGGAGTCTCGCTCTTGTTGCCTAGGTTGGAGTGCAATAGCATGATCTCAGTTCACTGCAACCTCTGCCTCCCAGGTTCAAATGATTCTCCTGCCTCAGCCTCCCAAGTAGCTGGAATTATAGGAGCCTGCCACCATGCCTGTTTAATTTTTTTTTTTTTTGTAATTTTATTGGAGACAGGGTTCCACCATGTTAGCCAAGCTAGTCTTGAACTCCTGACCTCAGGTGATCTGCCCACCTTGGCCTTCCAAATGTTGGGATTACAGGCATGAGCCACCATGCCCAGCAAAGTCTCTCTTTTTTTTTTTTTTTTTAAATAAATTACCCCGTCTCAGGTATATCTTTATAGCAGTATGAAAATGGAGTTACGCAGCATCCTAATTCTGCCACAAGTCATTGGAAAAGTAAGTTAACTCTTTGGTAATGTGAGAATAATAATGATCACTTCATGAAGTTAATATTGTCATCACATGAGATAATGCACGTGGCAACACCTAATTTAATGCCTTAGATACAGTAGGTAACAGAGTAATAAATGTTTTAAATAGCACATGCATAAATACTACCACCTTTATCCTTTTTGTGGATGTAGACTTGTGTATTTAAATAGTAAAGAAAAAAATGAAGAAAGTTTGAACACTAGATTGTTGACCTATTTACACAGATGTAATGCCTAGCACAACTCCTTGTACTCAGCTTCACAATCTAACATACACAATTGGGCAGTTTGTTGTAATTTTATGTTTTTTACAGGGTCGAGTACTCTGTTGATGGTAAACAATAAATACAATAGAGCACATTTTATGCTATTTATAGGTCTAAAATATCTTATTTTAAAAATTGGTCAAACAGGCTCCAATTTATAGTGGCATATGTTAAGTTACCTATAGCCTAAGGTTCAGAACATTTTTTCCTGGTGAAACAACACTTTATTTTTACCACCCATCTACTGTTTTTTAGAATTGTATACATTTTCCATAATACAAAACACAGGCATCTAATACAAAGCCAGAATGTCTGTTGGTATTACACGCATATACCCGTGAACACACACACCTATTAACAAGCCCTTGAAAAATTGACATAGTAACATTGGTTATCTGGAGAAAATCTGTATCACTATATATGGCTTATATGTAATGAACAGAATTACATAATATATGTGGCTTTTTAGAAAGTATTCATATGCTGTAAATAAATGGTATTATTGCAGTTGCCCAAGGATTTTGCCTCAGTCTCACTCAGCCTGGTCCTTAAAAATCAGGAGAGCACAGATAAAATGTACTATCTTTAGTCATAGAAGTCCTAATTCTGGAACACAAATATTTTCTTGTTAATTCAGTGTAGATCCAATGTGACTACAATATGAGGATGGATGGTACTCTGTCTCATCAATAGTACTATTATTGTTCCTACAGCACCAAGTGGCAGTCAGTCAAAGAAAATCTCCATCTCTGTTGCATGTATGTTTTTGAAATCTTCATTTCCCAGAAAAGGTAAAAGGTAAATAATTATAAAAGGCTGGCCTCAGAAGATTATTTTAAATAACTATTATAAATGACACATAATGTTCAGACCCAAATTTAATATATTATAATAAAAAGAATGTAGGATTTGGCACACAGTAGGCTTAGTTCTTGCCTTTACCTTGGTAGGAAAAGTTGAGCATGTTCTATAGACTTTGATTTCGAAGTGTTATTCTGTAATATGAATAGAATAGTACTTCCCACGTAGATCATCCTGACAGTGACCTTGGTTGAGTTCACTGAAAAGTTTCTCATGCAGAACCTTTCCTGCTTTCTCCTGAGCGTTGTCAAGTTAACTGTGGCAATTACCATAGGAAATGGGAAGGGCAATGGGCTTGGGATAGGATGAATTGGATACAACTTTGTTTCTTATCAGCTAATGTTTGTTTCACCTGGACAAGTCACTTAACCCCCTCCCCCCAACTATAGTTTATTCATTATTTTTTTAACCTATATTCCGTTATTTCTCCTACTTTAAAAAAAAAAAGAAAGAAAGGACAGTATCTAGTTTCCTCCACTGAAGTCTTGAATCTCCACGCGATCCATGAGGTTTGGAATTAACTTTTTCCAAATTCTTGCCAATATTGTTATTTTTACCTTCCCCACTGAATTACAAATATTCTTAATGTCATCTAGAATGGTGGATTCTTTTCAGCAGGAAGAATCCTGTTAAATTAGTCTGTTGAAGTTAAATTAAAAACTAGATTTGAAAGTGCTTTGTAAACTGTATCAAAAAGTCTTTAAACAACATAGCTCAGCAGTTAACTGGAAGGGACTTTCAAGTTGTTTTGTTAAATAAAAAATGTTGATATGCTGTGAAACATGTAAAAAATGTTTGTTTTAAACAAATAATGATAAAACTATACATATACCCATATATAAAATATATTTATATAGTATATTTATATCTATATATTTACATCTAAATATATCTGTAGATATGTATTGGTGTAAGTCCATCAGCATGGATAAATACCAGCATTGCTTACATGGGCCAGGTAAAGTAGGGATGGTGGAAGAAGAGAAAAGATTAGCATTGGAACAGCAAACAAACCAAAAAACTTACAAAACAATTTTCAGAAAATGAAAACTATCTATATCCAAGATAGTATACGTGTGTGATATAATCTATGTTAATCTGAGGTGTATAAATATTGTTTGCATGTTTATGTTTATAGACATAAACTATATAAGGATAATCAGCAAACATTAACGGTAGGCATCTCAGAGTGAAATGTGGCGGAGGAATATGTTTCCATTTTATTCTTAAACATAGTATTTTATATTGTTGTTCAATGAGCATATATTATTTAGAAAATTTAAAATATTCATGTTTTTATTGTGAAAACCAAAACAAAATTACTAACAAATCGAAGGAATTATTATCCACTATACCAGGCATTTTTTTAACCTATATTCCGTTATTTCTCCTACTTTTCCCACTGCAGATATTACTAGTTGATTGTAATCTCCTTTCTTATTCAGACTAAACACAGCCTCATAATTCTTCCTCACACAGTGCAACAGGAGCTACTAGAAGTGATGAGAGATGGTCACGATAAATGAAATAATGCCTTGCTATCAAGGCATTAATTTACTTCCTTGAAGGGATAATCCTGGATTTACATTTCTGCAACTGCATTACATCAGCAAAATTTTAGCCAAATGTGTGCAGAACAAATGAGAATTTTATTAAGATAATAATTACAATTTAAACAATGGTTATTTTCAATAATGATATTAGACCGTCATTAATACAAAATTAATCATTCACATATGTCAATCTTCAACAGAGGAAAGGTCAATGAAAATAAAATGGTATTTAAAAAGAAAGCTTCTAACAGAAAAATCGGACACATATATCAAAATTGTGTGGTTATGCTCCCATTACTCTTGAAGAAACAGTAAGATATTCACTTATTGGTGAAACAGATTATGCAGCAAGATTATTTAAAGAAAGATTTCCAGCATGACGTTGCTCTCTAAATTCATAGAAATTTTCTGTAAATAACTGTACCGCAGACTCGTTTGCCTTATTTGTAAAATGGAACTAAAGCAATCTCTCTCCTCCTTCAAAAGATTGGAAATGTGAAAATGCTCTGCTAACAACTAAGCAGGACAAAATGTGAATAATTGTGATTATAGATGGTTATTACTGCATGTCATTTATATGAGAAAAACGACATGCTAGTCATGAAAAAACTTGGTAGAATTCGGTAAAGGTGATCCGCTTGGGATAAAAAATGGTTTCTGTACTAATAACTTAGTTTTGTCATTTGATTAAGCATCTTCAATTTGCTTAAAATTATAATTAACTATGGATGATGACAATTGCATCCTGTAACTGTGCAATAAATGCTTGTGGTATTGAATTGCGTAGGGGAGGGTCATGAGTATACATCTTCAGATTCTTTCTTTATTACAATTCAAAATTCAAACGGTTTGAAGCCTTCTATTACTATTTGTAAAATGGAAAAAAAAAACACATCAAGACACATGGAATAAAATGGTTAAGAATACAATTTGTTTAGGTAGTTTGAAGAAGTGACTCATTTGATTATAGCTCCCTAGATTCCTTTCCATCAGTAAACATTGTCTGATCAGCCATAGTATATAAACCTTGTGTTGGGTAGTTTAGGAAACACTGTGGGAGAAACAAAATACTCAAAAGAAGTTAAGTTTCAGGTGGTTCATAAATGTCTCTATAAAGATAAAATGCATTGTGGGGGCTCATAATTTAGTTACGTCTAACATATATTGATTCAATACTTAACTTGCACTAGGAACTGTGATAGTTTGGGATACAGTTCTTCTAATCAGATAGATTCTAGAGAAAAGAAATAATACACTATTAGGACCACACAAGATGATACCTCAGAAGGAACCCTAGGGCATATAGCTATACAGAGAAGACCCTCCCTCTGCTATCTACACACACTAATTCTATTAGTTCAGCTAGGAAAGATTTTTTGAATGAGGTGATCCTTGAGTTGTGTTTTAAAGGAGAAGAGAATGGCTGATTCAGAGAAACAGAGCCGAATGAAAGGGTGAATCAAAGAAAAGGTAAAAGTAAAAGTAAAATTTCATTCAGCTCAAATTTTGAAGTCAGTGCCTTTTAAATATATTAGGTTATGTAAAGGTTGATTATCCAGTGAGATACATATTATTTTGTCCCACTCTTATTTTATTTTCATTTTTATATATGCTCTATAGAGGCCCAATATTATTAAATGGTAATGTCAGGATTGGAATTCAATTGCATCCTGATCTCTCTTTCTTTCATTTTCTTAATATTAACACTTCTTTCTTTTTCAGCTCCTTTCTTCTTCCAGATATGGAAGAAGAAATAAGCATAAAAGCCTTAAATTTTCTTTCTAGCAGTAAGAATGAGATTAGAATTTTTCATACTAATTTTTCTTTTTTTCCTAAGACCAAGACAGAGACTTACATAAGGGTTAGTCATGCCTAAGGAAAAAGTTAATAAAATGCTGATCACTGACCATTCTTTATCAAGTTGAGGTCCTAACCAGTCTACACTTTCTTTCAGAAAATATTACCTAGTAGATATAATACTGTCAAACATGATGCCAGAATGTCTTGTAGAAGAGGGGCAAGTAAGGAAATATTTTCAGTGACTGTAATAAATGCTACAATGGAGACCAGTACAAAATGCTAAGGAAATGACCAGCACTATGAGAATGCTGGGGAGGATGTCATGGGAAGATCATATTTAAGAGAGGTTTTAAGGGATCAACAGGCATTTCTTTTTCAATGTAGAGGGGAAATAGGACACATTCTATTTTGAGTGAACCTCTTAAATGAAGACACCACAATGTGTCTGAGTGAAGTTTTGAGGGAAGAATGATCAACCTGAAGTCTACCATTAATGGGCATTTAGATTGATTCCATGTCTTTGCTATTGTGGATAGTGCTGCAATAAACATACGCATGCATGTGTCTTTATGACAGAAGGATTTGTATTCCTTTGGGTATATATCCAGTAATGGGATTGCTAAGTCAAATGGTAATTTTGTTTTTAGGTCTTTGAGGAACTGCCACACCGTTTCCCACAATGCTTTCACTAATTTACGCACCCACCAACAGTGTATAAGTGTTCCCTTTTCTCCACAACTTCGCTAGCACCAGTTATTTTTTGACTTTTTAATAATAGCCATTCTGACTGGTGTGAGATGGTATCCTTAGCAAACGGACGAATAGTTAACAGGAACAGAAAACTAAGTACCCTGTGTTCTCACTTAAAAGTGGAGCTAAATGATGAGAACACATGGACCCACAGAGGGGGACAACAGACAATGGGGCCAATTGGAGGGTGGAGGGAGAGGATCAGAAAAAAAATAACTAACAGATACTACGCTTAATACCTGGGTGACAAAATAATCTGTACAACAAATCTTCATAACACAAATTCACCTATATAACAAACCCGTACAGGTAGCCCTGAACTTAAAATTTTAAAAAGACATGAATTTATGGGATGGTCTAAACTGCTAGGTAGCATCTGATTGTGTCCTCCCTAGTATTCCAGAAGTTGAGCAGAGGAAGATTGCTTCAGGGCTGTTTGAAAAGACATTATGGTGGCCTCATTTCTCTTAGAGCATGATGGATCAGTGTCAGTACAGGATGCACTGGTTGACTGACCATCAATGGAACAAAATCACTTAAAGGACCTTTATAAAGGATAACTGCTCTCTCTAACTCTATCTCTTTCTCTCTGTCTCAACACACCACATACACACACACACACTCTCTGTCACACACACACATGCATGCGTGCACGCACACACACACACACGCAATCCTGGTGGTTTCTATGACTATGTTGCCACATAGTCTGAAAACTGCATGTGACATATATCTCGATTCTGCCATTTAAGAATTTAAAGGTCAAGGGTAAGTTAATCCATCTTTCTAAGCATTAATTTTTCCTCATTTGTTAACTGGAGTGATAATACCTCCCTGCCAAGGTTGCTGCGAGAATTTAAATATAAAATATATATTTGATAACCCCTGGTATAATCTAACAGACAGTAAGTGCTCAGCATTTTTTTCTTCCTTTCACTTTCTTGAGGGAAATTTTTTGTAGCTTATAGATTCTTGGTCACCAATACCAGGAAAATAAATTCCTTCTATGTATGACAGAAAGAGGTAAAAATACAGATGATGTGTACAGTATTCTTACTGTGCATGAATACCACTGACACTTAGTAGGTCCACCCCAGGTGCCAGACACTTTGGTTAATCTTGGAGACACAGGAACAGTGAAGGAAAAGACCCCTTCCTCAAACAACTCACAACCAATTAAAAGCAAGAAATACATGAATCACAAAAAGGTAACAAAACGGAATTAAAACTCAGAATAAGACTTGCTTAAAAACTTTATAATGGGTTCAACACCCATTAATATGTATAGAACCCCTATTGCTAGATGATATTTAAGTAGTGAATGATTTTAGACTAAATACTTGATACAATTCTGCATCACTCAGGAATTCAGTTTGTGTGGGAATCTTTTCAGACCAAAGAGCATGAATTAATTGCACCAACCCCAAATAAAAATGCATTTGAGAAAACAGGAAAGTATTGTCATCTGAGAGACAGTTATTTTTTCAACTTAATTTTGTTTCTTATTTTGTCTGTCTTTTCTGAAGATTAAGACTAACTCCTTTTTTTCCCACTTAGCTTTGATGTATGTGTGCAGGGGCTGTAGATGGTATAAAAATAACGTTTTCAATAATATATGCTCTTTCAGATAGACAGAACTCTCTCAGTAAAATATATATGAGAACATTCCTTCCAGCCACCAGCTATGATTCATTTATTACCCAGTTGACCAGAGTTCTTGGGAAAAGAGAATGGTCATTTCTCTCAACATCCACCACCACAATTCTCCAACTTTTACCCCTTTTCTAGTAATAATGCCAATCATACCTTATTAGATATTTTCTTACCCCCACCCCCTAACCAAAGTGTTTTACTGCTCCACCTGCTCTTCAGACTCAGCGATTATTTTCTGGTATTATAAATGCAGACCAAATTTTGCTTAGAAAAAGTAAAATCTTTAAAAGGGGACAAAATGTTGGTGCTTATTGATAGCTACTATCATTTTTCCTCAAGCAACATTCCTTTGATGTGGCAGAAATTATTTCGAAGGATTTTTAGAAACATTCAGATGTTCAACTGACCTTATGTATTGATACAGTACAATCAAGAATTCCACTGTGAGCCTTCCATTTGCCATAAATAATACAGTATGCAGTCAATAGAGGACAGATAACAAAAAAGGGAACTATTAGAAGGGGTCTGCAGTAATTTTTAATGTAACAGTATGTTTCTGATGCTGTCAAAGACTAAACCAAGAAAATGTTCAGATAAGAATTAGAAATTAGTAAGTCAGTTTGTTTTGATTTAATTAGAATTATAATTAATGATAGAGCTGAAACAAACAGGAACTTAGCAATAATGTCTATCCTCCAGCTTTAGAAAGGTACGATTCAACAATCGTAATAATCAGAAATATGCTAATGGAAGTTTAAGAATAAATGCAAATGGCTCTTCTGGGATGGATATTTTGAATGTCAGTACTACTTTGGATTAATACTATTAAGACAAAAGGTGCAGTCCATAGTTGCAAGTACAGTAGGGTCTTGTGTTCTGAATGAGAAATGTTAGGAATTAGAAAAGTTTCTTCCCTTTAAACATGTTCTTTTTGATCACATTTCTTTCTAAACCAATTTTCAGGGATACTTATAGAAGCCTCAAAGAAAATATGCTATGTTTAAATTACATGAGCATAAAGCTGAAGGGACCTTTGTAGTGTAATATTTTACAGATAATGGGAGTGAGAGTTAGAGAAATGAGGGAACCCTACTACAGTCATAACCAATAGTTGGTAGCAACACCAGAATAGAAATAGACCTCATTCCACTACTGCAAAAATATATTGGCAGCTTAGCGTTTCTATTTCTACACATCCAACCTGCCCCTGTGCTAGAGATTGTATCCTCACCTCTTCCTTCATCACCACCATAAATTGCAGTTGGAGGCAGTCACTGACAAAAGTAAGGACGATAAATTAAAAGTCAAATATTGCTGTTACTTTCTGATGCTCAGTTTTACTTAACTCATTTCCCAGGTGAAACTTTAAGGAAAATTTATCTTTTAGTTAACATAAAACACTTGTTTGAAATCTGAATTCACAGCAAAATATGATGTTTATAAAATAAGTTTCATATGTCATTGAAAAAAGAAGTCTCCAAGGATCCTTTGCCTGTAGAAATATTTTTCTTGTTCTTGTTTCTTCCCTAGACTTTATAGTACATCCGTTTCTCTGTATTAGTGGGCAGTTGGGTTCAGGATCTCCCATGAACACTCAAATCCACAGATGTTCCATGTCCTTGATATGAAATGGCAGACTATTTGCATATAACCTATGTACATCTTCCCCTATACTGTAAATCATCTCTAGGTTACCTATAATACTTAATAGGATATAATCATACATGTTCAGTACAGAGGCAAATTTTCTAAATATTTTTGATCCATGGTTCATTAAATCCACAGATATGGAATCCATGAATACAGAGGGCCTACTCTATGTAGAAATTGTTTTCAAGATGATTTTATAAGAAAAATTTTAGTAGAACATGAACATATGGAGATAATATGCTTTAAACCATATAAAATGAGTTTTACATTGCACCTAGCCTTTTATTCTGCTTTTTGGAGTGAATGGTTAAGTGATGTATTAGCTCTTTTTTCCCTCTTGCACATGTGGAATGGGAGGAAAGTTTGATAAAGCACCTGTATAAGGTAACAGCTAGAGACACTACGTCATAAATGCCCAGTGTAAAACAGGTAAACTCCTTAATCAGAGTCCTGAATACTCTGCAAAAATTACAAAGTAGTTTAGGGTCCTGCCTTTATAACTCCAGAAAATATCATCTACTACCATAGTTTTCACTTCTACCTACACCTCTTTAGAATGCGAGGGTGCCCTACTGAACATTCATACCCAAGGCTCCTCAAATTCAATGTGTCCAAGTGCACACATTATCTTTTCCCCTATTTTCCTTCTGGTCCTCTTAGTTCCTATATAGTTCAACCTTACCAGAAGTTCTGAAAACCAACCAGCTCTCTATGTATTCTCTTTTCTTTCAACTATCATTACCTCAGTGAAGAATTTTCTTGTTCCTTATTTGAACTAATGTTTAGATACTTCAACTACTCTCCTCCCTATCTGCTCTTATTTATAACAATTATTCTGCCATTGATGTAAGAGTATTTTGCTAAAATTTAAATCTGTGCATGATTTACCCTGGTTTCTAATCACCGAATGACTTCCTATCATCTGCAATTTAATTTCCAAATAATTCCTAGTCACTGCTCCATGATAAACAAAAGTAAACTTAAAACAAACTAAATTCCCATTGTTCAGTAAGCTTGGAAATGTGTATTTAGCTTCCTTTAAACAATTGGTATGTCAAAAAATTTGCAAAACTGAGCCATATGAAAACCTGCTTGACTCAGTTTGGCCCAAGTGTCTTATAATTAATTCTATATACACATGTTCAGCCTCTTCTCTTGTTACCTACTCTTACATTTTTTACAACATAGTACGCTTTACCACATATTTGTTGTTTGGTCTCTATAAGAGCATATGCAAAAAAATGTTACCCTTGAAATATCTCAAGTTATACCCTTTAAAACAGGTACTATCCTTTCTGTATCTCTATATCCCCATTACCTACAATGCCTGTCAAACAGTAGATTCTCAGTGAATATGTGATGACAGAATGGGTGGAGGGATGGGTGATGATAAATTAACAGGCTGCAGTCGTGCATTATTCTAGACAATGAGGCAGAAAAGCTCTACGGCAAGCTTGTCCAACCTGCGGCACATGGCCGCATGTGGCCCAGGACAGCTTTGAATGCAGCGCAACAAAAATTCTTAAACTTTCTTAAAACATCATACGATTTTATTTTACAATTTTTTTAAAGCTCATCAGCTATCATTAGTGTCAGTGTATTTTGTGTGTGGCCCAAGGCAATTCTTATTCTTCTGGTGTGGTTCAGAGAAGCCAAATGATTGGACACCCCTGCTTTACAGAGTTAAGGTATGCTTAACAAAACAGTTTGTGTAGAGAGACAATGGCAAGTGTCTGTGGTTTTCTGTTCTGTTTCCATTCCTTGCCTGAGGGAATATTTACCCTTCACATTTTAGGCTTCTAGTAATGAAAGGACACACAAGCCATGAGGAGGTCATCAATGAGATCCTTCTTTTGGAGAAAAAGGAAGATTTCAACTCAGCCTTGATTTAACCTTTTTCTCTGGAGAGCTTGCCGGTTTTTTTTTTTGTTGTTGTTGTTGTTCTTTTTTTTTTAATTTTTTTTATTTTTTTAACAGAAAAGGGAATTCTAAGTCGAGAATACTTCATATTTCACAACATCCTAAATGAATATTAACCTCAAGGGACTGTTCTTGTTGCTGCTGTTTTCATATAGGTTTTGGGTTTTAAAATTTGTTTATAACTTGTGGGCTCAAAAATGTCAAAGATGACTACTGGTCAGTTAAAATCTGCGGAACAATTAATTGAATTAGAACTTTGCAGTCTGGGCAAGGGTATTTAAAATTTCACTTTATAACCCTCATTTGATAAGTCAGTCTCATATTAATTAATACATTACGGCCCATGTATTGAGACTGAGTCTTACACAAATCAATTGCCTTTTCTTATTGTTCTGTTTTATAATACTCACTTTTTTAAATGTTGGGGAATAGAGTATACATTTGATGCCATAGGAAATAAAACTGCTTTACTGCTAATATATTCATGATAGCATCCCCTAAGGCTTCAATGAGACTGCATGAAGAATATTGAATATCATCTCTAAATAAGGAAACAAAGATTCTGTTAAGCAAGAAATAAGACATTAGGGAAGTTACAAACACATGTCAATTAAAAAAAAACATAAACTGACAAAGACTAAAATACTAGAATAGCTACATTGGTTAAGGGCTATTATATGTATTTGCTAAGCATTGATGTCAAAGGAGGAGGGGAAAGATATTTAGGCTGATTCAATAAGTATCACAAGTGAAATGTGAAATTAAGTGGAGACTTTTCAGCAGGTGATCAGTAGTGACCTAACCTGCTCATGAAGATTAGAGTATAGATTACACCTTGAAAACTGCTGTGAGATATGTCGCTAAGATTTTTGGCTTTTTTGTTTCAAGTAATTTACGATTTGGCTCAATATTTTGTTGACTGTTTTTATGAAAGGAG
Source organism: Rhinopithecus bieti (assembly GCF_001698545.2). Lineage (NCBI taxonomy): Eukaryota > Metazoa > Chordata > Mammalia > Primates > Cercopithecidae > Rhinopithecus > Rhinopithecus bieti. Next base: position 381,688 of record NW_016813246.1, read on the forward strand.
ACTCTAATCTTGGAGGAAATAATCATTTCCCATGTGAATCAGTGACTCCTTTGTTTCTTTTTTATACAAAATTACAAATTTAGAATTGAAAGTGATTGTAATGATAATAATAATGACATATATAATGCAAAACTTATTTAGGTTTACAGAATGTTTACAGTGTGCAAAGCAATTGCATTTGTGTTATCTTTTTGATGCACACGAAAACAACACAGAGCAGATGACATTATCACTATCTCAATCACGAGGATCCCAGAGGTAGTGATTTTCTGAAGACACAACTCATTGCAGGAATTTTATTTTGTTTTGAGACAGAGTCTTGCTCTGTCACCAGGCTGGAGTGCAGTGGCACCATCTCGGCTCACTGCAAACTCTGCCTCCTGGGTTCAAGTGATTCTCCCGCCTCAGCCCCCAAGTAGCTGGGACTACAGGCGTCCACCACCACGCCTGACTAATTTTTGTATTTTTAGTAGAGACGGGGTTTCACCATGTTGGCCAGGATGGTCTCAATCTTCTGACCTCGTGATCGACCCACCTAGGCCTCCCAAAGTTCTGCAGTTACAGGCGTGAGCCACTGAACTCGGCCGGAATTTCTTTTTAATAATAACTATTTCTACCATATTTTACTGCCTGCTATATTACACAAATTACCTAGGTACCTTACAGATATTTCTATTCCTTATAACAATCTTCTGTGGTAAGGATTACAAGTGTGACTTATTGATAATAAAACTAAAAGTCAAAGTGGTTAAGTGACTTTCACAAGGTCACACAATTAGTTTTAGAACAGCCTTGCCACAAGGTGATGCCCTATCTTTTAACCGTGACGTCTCCATTTTTACCCTAAGAAACTGTCATCTAGGTCCTATTTATATACTTCTAGGATTAGAAAGCTTTCTGTGTACTTAGTATGATTTATTATCAGATATTCTGTAAAACACATTCTTCAATGTGAATTAAAATTACAGCTTGTTGTAAGATTGAATTAATATAGTCTCAATGACTCCCTCTTCCACAGATGACCTTTAATTCTGTAAGAAGAGTTCAAGTATTCCAATATTAAATATAGCAAATAAGAAAATAATTGTTTTTGCTTGCACTGTGGACTTGAACCAGGCCATGATGAATCATGGCCCTCGCCCATTGCCTCTTTAGTTATAGGCATGTGATTTCAATGTCACTCACAATCCAAAAACTCTGGCAAGATCAACATTGCAAGTTGCTCTCATACTTGGTCTACTTCTATGAAATTTATCAAAAGCCCATCAGGCCCTCAAATTTGTAAGGGATTTTAATAGGTCATTTCATCAGAGATTTTATCTGATACCTAAGAACCCTCTAGAAATGCCTTACAAGTGAATGTAAGTGTGGCAAAAATCACAATTACTTTTGTACGAACCTAATATCTAGAGTACAGAATGTAATGTACTCACAGGGATGGGAAACTCAATGTGGCCTATCCTATGTTGAACTGAGAAAAGAGGAAATTAGCACATTTAATAATTACCCAAAACATATGGTTTTAATTTTCTTACTTTATAGGAAAGAGAGTCCAAACAAGTTGATCCAAGTAGCACATCCCCAGTAGGTTTTGTGCAAGTTTTTGAATCTAGATCTAACTGGCTCTTTCTTTCATATTACATTATCTAACAAGAGGAAAACGTAAGCAATTCATTTGCTGATTACTTCTGTAACACAGACTGAATGAGGTGAGGCTTTTGTTTTTTAAGTTCTTGTTGTGTGTGTGTGTGTGTTTTAATCTATATACTGGTGAGCTGGCATGAATCGTTGGCTGAATAATGCCTGAATGTCTCCAGAGAACATAGAATGTTTGACTGATAAAATCAACATATAATTGATGGGTTTAGAAATATGAGGAGTCTCTTCAAAGAGAATGAATAGTTCCCAAGCCAGAACAAGACTTGACTCATTGGTATTAGCTGAGCTAAAGAAGAAAAATATGTTAAGAGAAAATAGGTTGTCAGCAATGGCAGCTGAGAAAAATGCAGAGAGAGGAAAACCAATGTTTGCAATGCGTATCTGGACAGTGTCTAAGGAAAGAAAAATTGAATCTGGGTGATGTGAGCATTGTCTCAGAGGAGCTTAGTGTCCCTCTGCAGTCCAATCCTGTCACATTACATATGCCCTCTTTGAGGAAGAGGCCTGCTACTAGAAGCAGTCACGTTTGAGAATGTTGAATTGACTTGATTTTCTAGGAGATAGAGCGTTAACAGATTTAGTTTAAGAGTAAGTCTTTATCAGTGTTCTTCTACTATTCCTTGAAATAATTTATTTGCACAAAGTTAGTAAGACAATCCTGGTTCAGGTGTTGCTAATTCTACATGGATGAGCGCCAAAATTCAGATATTTCTAGGATTTAGGGCAAACTATCTCCTTCACTATGAATGGAATGTTCAGAGTGGGCCATAATTTGAAACTGAAATAATACAATCCAACATTTGGCAAGGGCTTAATTAAAATACTCAGCCTGCTATGACACTAGTGTTATATCAAACTGAATTTGGCCTGAGGATGTCTCCATACTCTAGTCCTGACATAACAAACTGCAACCTAACTTAGTGGATAAACTGAAAGCCTAAATTAGGGGCATACTTTTATAACAAACAGCTGAGGGTCAGCCAACCACAGCAGTTGAGTTTCAGTCAATTGCAGGCAGCCAACTGTTCAAACTATGTTCCAATAAGGCAAACACTGAAATATAATCAATCGAACTGTCTCTGTACCTCACTTTCATTTTCTGTACCTCATTTCCATTTCCTATCTGTAAATATTGTCTGACCACATTGCAGACCAGAGTTCTATGAACCTGTTTAGGTTCTGAGGGCTGCCTGGTTTGTGAACTGTTCCTTGATCCATTAAATTTTATGAAATTTAACTTGCTTAAGGTTTTCTTCTGTTAATACTAGGACTCAGATTGCCGCTAACCTATTTATATTAGTCAGGGTAGGCTAGATTATGGTGACAAATAGATCTAATTAAATGTGGTTAGCTCAGCACAATAGAAGTTTGTTTATTGCTCATATTAATGACTGGTCCTAGTTTGACAGGAATAAGTTGGTGGTAGTGTTTGTGTGAGTTTTGTTTTGCTGGGAGAAGCTCTTCTCCACACAGCCAGTCTTGAACCAAGACTATGACAGCTCTGGCATCTTCAGTTCATAGTTTCTGAGGTTGTCCTTGAGATCATCTCCTTTCCCAAGCTGAAAGGAGAAAAACTCATAGAGGAACATGTGAGAGGGTTTTATGTTCATGCCTGTAAGTTGTATATATCACTTCTGATCATATTTCATTCATTATAATTCCATCATATGACCAATCTAACCATAAGGGACACTGGAAAATGTAGCCTGGCTGTGCTTCTGGGAAAAACAGGAGAAAGGATTTGCCAACATCATTCATTATCAATCTAGGCAAAAGAAACTCTACTTGTAGATCAGCTAATGTTACAGAAGGAATTAGGGGTCAAATAGGGTTTTGTAAGTTATACCTAAAGCATTCCATGTGTATATGTGTGTATTTCTTGTTACATCACTTTTTATCTTTTTCTTCCTGTCCTTTCTTCTCTGGTAAGATTTATAGGAAGAGACAGGTTTTGGAGTGAGAGGAACTGGGATTACAATCCAGCCAGCTCTTCTACATTTCAGCTACATAGCCTCATCAAGTTTTAGTCTCCTCATCAGTCAAATTAGGGCAGTAATTGTAGGCACTGGAAGGCCAGTCTGGCATGAGATATGATGTTAGAGAGATTCTGTGTTTTGGCCACATCTGCTCATATTAGAACAATCTGGTCACTAGAAAAATAGGAAATAAAATACTTTTGAGCTTGACTTTAAAAAGTCACTCAAAATTTTTATTCTTTCTTTTACATTAACTTTATTAAGATATGCTTTATAGACAACATTCAATGATTTTAAGTGTACAATCTGGTAAGTTTTAACAAGTGTATATAGTAGTGTAATGGCAGTCATAATAGATAATGTTAATATGTATTTCCAATACCCCAAACCTTCCCTCATGTTTCTCTGCAGTCAATATATTCCCATTCCACCCCGGCCCTGTTAACCATTGGTATCATTTCTGTCAATGCAGCTTTTCCTTTTCTAGAGCTTCATATAAATGAAATCATGAAGTTTTTTTTTAATGTGGGGCCTCTTCCATTTAGCGTGATGTTTTGAGTTTTATCCGTGCTTTGTGTATATCAATAGTTAATTTCTTTTCAATTAATATTATTCTATTGTATAGATATACCAAATTTATTTATAAATTCTATGCCTCAGTTCATAGACATTTGTATTGTTTTTGGCTTGGCTAATGTGAATACATCTGTCACAAAAATTTGAGCACAAGTCTTTGTGTGACACATATTTTCATTTCTCTTGAGTAAATACCTAGGAACTGGACTTCAATGTCTGTCTTGCTTTAATGCTTAATAATTTATATGTGTCTGCTAACCTGGCTTATATCTCTACATTGGGGAGGAAAACATTTTGCATAAAAGAAAATAAATTTTGTTTACATGAATGGAATATGCCCCTATTTAATACCTTGACGGCTTTATATAGTAATCTCTCAAGCTTGGCCACTGTGAATTTGACAGACAAATAGCAATATAAGAGCTATAGTTAAGTTTCTTCCATGTATTACGTTTCTTCCAAGTATGAAGCACTGAACTTGGTAAGGTCTTAACAATAGCAACACTAAGTATTTAAACCTCAACAACTCTGTCACTGAGAAATTTTTATGTCATTTTTAAAATGTAGAAACTTAGGTGTAGAGATGATTATACTTGCCCAAAGTAACTACTTAGAAAGGGGTACAGAATGAAGTCCAAACCCCGATCTACCTGACTTTCAATCCCATACATTTTCCATTGATCTATATTTTTGAACCTTCAAAGTTGCAGAAAATTTTCTGGCAATGGAGATCTCGTTCATGGTTTTGTCTGTAGGAAGAACCATCTGAGTGTCTTGCAGCTCCTCTCCGTTTACTAGGCATCCCTTTACTAGGCAGATTATGCAGAGCAAATATTGCCCATTACTTTCTGCATTACATAAAGTCAATTTGGATCTTGAAGAGTTATTTCCATCAGACTCTCAATACAAAGTTTATGAAAGTAGATATACTTAATATTTTAAAAAATGAACATTATAGCAATCCTAGATAATAGAGAAGTCTTCAAAAAATTAATCACCACCTCAAAAAGGGAAGATAATCTCTTACACTTGACAAAACCCTTAGCAACACAAAGCCCTATGAATCCTCCTAACGTTTTCCTCCTTTAAGTGTACCATGTTATGCTGACTCTAGATCATCTAACCTTAACATGATTCATGATCTAGACAATGACAAAAAAAGGATAATAGGAGTTCTATGTACTTTTAAACTGCCTTATCTTTATAATAATATTGAAATGTCTTAGCTATTTTCTCTGTGCCTTGCATATAAGGCAAGAATGGTGTTTTACTCATAGAAAGTTCTCAAATAAGTACTTATTCGAGTACAAGGTCAATTTGTCACTTCCTCTTTCTATTAGTTTTGATTATACCATCCTAGAATTATGAAATTACTTTCTATTAATAACGACTTGTTTCAGCAATGGCTGAAGCAGAGAGTACTTGCAGATGTAATCTCAAAAGGTATGTCATGTGATTGAATAAAATAAAATAACCAAGTATTTTCAATTTCATTATATCGTTAAATGTATGCCATTTATTTAGCAGGGTGGGTTATCCTAGGAAAAGACATAGGTTCATTTGAGTGATACTAGAAGCAATAGATAGAGGATGTTAATTGCTCCACTGATGAGCAAATATGTTTTTCCTTCTTCCTCTCTGTTCTTCTCTTTCTAGTAAAGCTTACTGGAAGAGACACAGTTTTGGAGTAGGATGATCTGGGATTGAAGGCAGCTCTTTTGCTTTACATCTAACTGATGTCTTCAAGTTTTAGGTTTCTACTCAGCAAAAATAAAGATAATAATATCTACTTGTATGACTGCTGTGAGAATTAAGTGGCTGTTTATGCTACTCTCTAAGGTAGAAAATATAGAAAGAGAATGAGTTTAGGTGGGGAGTATAAACTTTATTCCTGTGATGAACTCAGGTGCCTATGGGACATTTGTAAAATATTTAAAAGGTGATGGGTAGGTAGGGTAAATTTGGACAGCCAGATCAGAAGTGTAGATATTTGTGAGGTGTCAGATGGAGCGACTGTTGTTTGCCCAAGGAGAGAATGTAGAGTCAGCAAGACTCTGGGCACATAGGGCAGAGACCCTGGGCACATCAGCGTGTCAGGAGTGGGCAGCAGTGCCTCAAAAGCAATGTAGAAGCTTCCAGAGAGGAAATGCATGGCCATGTTCTTCTGCATCTTTGTGGGCTGGAGTTGCAGCACTCTGCTATTTTTGTGAGGCTTTTGTTCAGTTGATTAAAAAAATAGTATCCTTGAAAAGAGCATTAGAGAACACCATGGGAAACTTATAATTGCCTAAACATTTAAGTTTTCTAAGTTGTTGACGACAGCTGGTCGAGCAGTCTTTTCTTCTACTCTCCGATTTAGAGGGAAATGCTGCCAACAATCTCTCACCAGCAGAGGGACCAACCTGGATGCTTTCCTTGTAGCAGAGGCTGCTTTGAGGGTGAAAGTGAAAGGAGAGCACCCAGGCTGTCTGATGGTGAAGTCTGCATCCTTGGCTTAATCTGGCCTCACTTGTGGCTCCATTTAACAAACATTCTACTTATTGAGCATCTATCGCATATTGGGTTGGGCAATTGGGACAAACTATGTCTGAGAAGCAGTCTCTGCCAATGGGAATTTTACAATCTAATGCAAGATTGAGCCATACCAATTTATGGAGACAAACATAACAAGGAATGCCTAATACCATGCCTGGCCCCAATTTTAAAATATTTTCTTTAACTGGAAGAGAGTTTTCCATTGTGTACCTTCTCTCTATCTCAGGCAATATTAGATTTGTATCTGTATTATGGAAAAGTCTATCATTCTTTTATAGACTACCTCCATTGTTAAAAAGGGCAAACTAAGTCTAAGAGACTTCAATTTGCCCAGGATTACAAAGTCAACAAAAGGTAAAGATAAAATATTAGCTGGTTATATTTAGACTGCAAAGCCCAGTTCATTATATAACACTATTTAGAAATGCAGAAACCCAATTGTGAAATTTTAAATGAGAATACACTGTTTACCTGCTAAATTCAAGAGAGGAAGAGAGGACAGGGAGAAAAAAGGGATGATGGTGAGGAGGAAAGAAAAAAAAAAGAGGCAGGAAAAGGTAAGAAGAAAGAGAATGCAAAGTAGAAAGAATGAGGAAAGAAAGTTAACAGAACTAAGAGATACAGGTGATAATGCTTTCCTGATAAATATCCCTTCCAGCCAATAATATTTATAAAATTTTCTTCTCCAGCATTCAGAGGATCATTACTCAGTAGGACTTCTTCAAAGGGTGACTAAAAGCTGTAGAGTTAATAATGTTAAAAAATCACTCCCCAAAATCAAGAAAAGCAGGAGAAATAAAATAAAGCTCAAAGGGAAAATAGAACCAAAGATAAAAATCAGACCATGCGATTACTAACTCAAAGACTTGAAATGAGCAGAATAATATTTATAGACCTGTGGGCTGTGAAATGAAGGGATCTGTTTCTCTGGCATGCATATGTAAAATATAAATGCATGTGTATATGAACTTCATAACTTGCCTCTTACTTTTATTTGAGGATCTACAAAATGTGATAGAGAAATGTAAAACTTGGAGTTAGAAACCTTCGAGTATGGATCTCACCTTTTACCCGATTATTTGGGAAAATAATTTATATCACCCTCAGTGTCTTCCACTGTAAAATGGAAACAGCACACCAGTCATATCTATGAAACTTGTTATGATCAATTATCTTGAATCAAATGAAATGAGGTAGTAGTGGCATCATGATTAAAATCACTGGCTGTTTGGTAAGTGCTGGGTTTGAATTAAGGACCTGCTGTTTAACACTAAGCAAACTGTTTTACTTTGGTAAGCATCATTCTCTTCTCTATAGAATGGGGATAACAACAGCACCTAAGTCATGAGGAGGTTATGGGAATTGTTTGGGATCATGCATATCACTGCCTGGCACAGTACCTGGTAAGTAGTAAGTTGTCAAAAAATGCTATTTGATGATTGTAAGGATGATGACAATGCATGACAATGACAAAGATAATCATGATGGTTATGCTGGGGAGGATATAATATCCTCTGGGAAGCCTTCCCTTACCTCATTCTTACCTCTGCAGGAGATACAAATGTCCACCTCTATGTTACTGCATGATTTTGAACATACTTCCACTATAGATCTTTGTTAAATAATGGTACTGACAGGATGGAGGGAGTGATGATGCTGTAAGATTTGTTAGGCACAGTATAGGTAGATAGCATATTATCTATCTGCTTCTGGTGAAGTATCTCAATCCTGAACTGAGTCATATCAATACAATCATTAAAAAGTTACTCTGAATGGCTGCTTTCTCACACGGCTTTCTTCACCTTCAAAACCGCAACAGCGAGCATTTTTCATTCTTTAGATCTCTCTGATTTCCTCTTCTGCTACCAGTTAAAGACACTTCTGTGCTTTTAAAGATTAATGTGATTAGATTTGGCTGATTTAATGAAGTAATCTCCCTTTCCATGAGCTTAAGGTCAATTGATTAGTAGCCTAATCATTGATTAATAAGCCTACTAACTGATTAGTAGTATGATTTTGACTACATGACTACTCTAGATCCTATTAAATAATCCCGTTGTCACTAAATTTCCTGTTCTTCTTTCCTGCCAATATATGAGCATCATGAGGTTCTGCTCCCTCATTGCCTTAGACATAGTAGACTCTCAAAGAATATCTGCCATAATGATCTGGGATTGCACACTGTAAACTCTAAAGCAGCAGAGGCATACTCACTAGTGTAACTGTAATTGTTTATATAGGTTTTTTTCTCCTGTTCATTTTTTTTTTTTTTTTAAATAATAAGCATTCAGTGTGTTGGGAAGGTGTCCAATATCACCACCACCTGTGACTGTGAAAACAGATTTTTTTGTTTGGTATAAAAGCAAGCAGGAAGAAATTGACTTGGAACTGGAGGTACTTAATAACAACACAAAAGATAAACAATACAAACCCTGTTGATGAAAATGTAGTCACAGAAGACCAGCATAACTATCTCCTGGGATCTCATTAGACAAGCAAAATCTCAGGCCCCACCCAAAACCTACTGAACTGGAATTTGCATTTAGCAAAATCCTCAAGTGATTCCTGAATTTGAGATGCTCTGCTCTAAAACCCTTGGCATAGTCACTGAAGTAGGCAGGGAGCTCTTTTTGTGAATTATCTTCAGGAAAGGGCACTTAGAAGGAAGCAAACGTCTACAGATCAACTACTATGTACCAAGCCCAGGGTAGGTGCTTTGATACGCATTTTACTTTAATCTACCCAGTGTTCTTACAAAGTGTATGCTGTTGTCATTTTTCTTCTTCTTCTTTTTTTTTTTTTTTTTTTTTTTTTTTGAGACCTCTGTCACCCAGGCTGGAGTGCAGTGGTGCGATCTCGGCTCACTGCAACCTCCGCCTCCAAGGATCAAGCAATTCTCCTGCCTCAGCCTCCCAAGTAGCTGGGATTACAGGTGCACACCACCACAATTGGCTAATTTTTGTATTTTTAGTAGAGATGGGGTTTTACCATGTTGGCCAGGCTGGTCTTGAACTCCTGACCTCAAATGATCCACCCACTTCAGCCTCCCAAAATGCTGAGTTTATAAGTGTGAGCCAGTGCGCCCAGCCATTATCATTCTTTTATAGACAAAACCGTGATTCTCAGAGACAACGAATAATGTAGCCAAGGTCGCACAGTAAGCAAGTCGCAAAGTTTGAATATGATCTGATGCTGCTGCTTCAAAGTCAATATTTGCAGGAATCCTAAGCAGTCACATGAAGCCCTAATTTAGTGAACCTCCTCTTAGCCTCCACACCTTCCATTCAGAACCATTACAGAGGAAACTCTACCTCTATCTGAAGTTGCACATTGGAACACTTTGTTTAAAGGCCAAACTTCAACTTCAGGCAGGTATGTGTTGAAATCTCAGCCTCTCTTTGTATTTGCTATGAAACATTAATATTCCAGCACCCAAACAACAAAAGGCAGGGAGCAAAAGCACTCCCTCCACAGGGCTGCTACAATGACTTAATATCATGTGCATAAAGCACCTGATACAGTCCTTAAAGTACATTAAGTGTTCAACAAATACTAGATGCTACTCCAATTAAACTGTTTCTTTCTAAAAACCTTCTCAATTTGATAAAAGTAACACTCCTCAAAATGTCTTAATGAAAGTATTGCTTATTCCTGTGTTTTAGTCAATGGCTGTTTGTGAAATAACTACACTTAGTTATTTCAAAAGAACCCAAACCAAAATATCTAATTCCAAACTCATGATTTCCTCTACATATTTCACTGTAGCTTAAGCTATCTTTGGCATATCAATTACTATATTATACTGTAATTAATTTTTATTCCCACTGCAGTATGATTTATTTAATATCAGACACAATCTTTTATTCATATTTTGAATCTGCAGTCCATAGGACTGCACATCAAAAACATTGAGTGATTTCATATGTTACTGGTCTAGATATGTTCATACTTTGGTATGACCATAGAAATAGCATTTTTAATTGTCTCAGAGGGAAATGACATATTTTCGTTAGATCACACATTTAGTAAGTATAAACTATTCTATTTGGGAAAGTAAACTATTCACTGAAGAGTCTAGAGTTATTGTTAAAATAGTGCTATATTCATAAAATTCTCTTTTATTTTAAGACCTGAAAAGAAAATTCCCACTTGTAAAATATGACCAGTTTGTCAGGGAACAAACAAATAAAGAGATCCACTGCAATTCCGGCTCTTTGGTGTAAAGAACAGTTGATATAAAGCATAGGAGAGTTGCCATTATGTTAACAGAAACATCAATTCTTTTACAACAAAGTCATATTCAACGATTATTTGACAAGAATTATATTTCCTGTTTCTTTGTTGCCACTAGTTGGTTAGTAACATAATGAAAATTGTCAAGGGTATGAGTTTGGCCAGTCTCTCAGTAGAGCTTACATTGTAAGAGTTGTGGAGCTGGACCTCAGATCCAAATCCATAATGCAGACCAATAGTATTATATTTCACAGAGGTGACACGGCAACTTATGCAAGGTTTCAACATAACTTCACATCAAACTGAAATGAAGCCTCTTTGGACTCTATTGTTAAAAATGAGGACCCTTTATTAACTATGCACCTCGAAGCTTAATGGTTGTATTTTCTAAGAAGTGGAGTATCATGAACAGAATAAGCATTACAATGCATCTTTTCTAGGGTTTGAATCCCAGTTTAAAATACTCTAATTGTATGAAGTTACAAATTTAATTAACTTTGCTTTTCTCATTTTACATTTGTACAACTGAAATAATCTTTTAGGGCTACTGTGAAGATTAAAATAAGGTAGCATGTATAGCAGGCAGGAGTGTACGTAAACAGTAGTCATTCTACTCTTTCCAAAGTGAATGAATGTCTAGATCTAGTCAAATTTGATCTACCATAAAGGAATGTCAATATAAACAGCATAAGCTCCCATTATAAGACTCTGTTTCTCTCTCTCTCTGTCTCTCCTTACATAGATCAACATATGTGTGTCTAATTACATTAAGGTTTCCTATAACTAGGTGATGCATTTCCCTCTGAGAGTTAGGTTTGTAAAGTCTACATACAATGCTTTAGATTAGCAGAAGTTGCCTTAAGGGATAGAATGTCTCCCAAATTAGAATAGGAAGGTAGAATCTAAAAATCTAACAAAGATACGTCTAAAATTAGACTAAAGCTTTTAAGATGATGATGAAGACAGGGGTGATAAAGATAGCCATCATTTATTGAATACCTATTATGTGCTGGGATCTGTAGTAGAAGTTTTATATACATTATCTGCACAGCTTGGAAAATACCTACAAAGATATCATTTCCATTTGAGTTCTCCAGAAACTAAAGTTCAAGTAGTTTGAATCGCTTGGAGTGAAACAAAATTCATAACTGGAAGAATAGGAATTAGAATTTAGATATTTTCTGATTCCACAGTCAGTGGATGTAATAGACTACCAGCGTACCCCATTGGAAGAAATGTCACGAAAGTATTCTGCCAAGAAACTACCAAAAGGAAACTTAAACATCAAATAAAAAATGGTGTTGCATCTTAAGCATTATTTGGAGGAGCTGTCATTGCTCTGACTAGCTGGTATGAATTCTGGTCACTTTACAGTTCTAGCCCTGTGTGGATATAGGTATAGCTAGTTAACCACATTATTTACTTTATAAGAAATAAGCTTGGTTTCTGTGACTCAAATATTTATTAACATAATAATCACTGGATATACTGACCATGTTTCCGGATCCTCAGCATTGAATCTAGCCTCTGAAGAGTATTGTCCCATAAGGCCTGGACTACAGTGCACCCACTTATCAATAAGTACAGGTTAGAACATTTAGTCAAACTTCCGCTGTGACATTGCTGCTTTTTGTTGTTGTTAATAACATGTACCATCTTAAAACCAAATGGCTGTCAAATGAACATTTTTAAACAGATTTCATGGCATTTGGTATGTAAGTAATATATTCAAAATAACGATCTAACCACAGAAAGTATTCACATCCTCTTTTAATTTTTCTATTTTTTTCTTTTACTTTATTTTCCTCCCTATTTCAATAAAGGTAAAAAATGTTTCCTAGATCACAAATATCATATGCATAAAGATAAAGTAGTTTCTGTAAACCATTTATACATGCCAGTATTTCATGAACTCATACGGAGAAAACACAGCCACTTCTCCAGAAGGTGACTCCACTCCCAAATGCCAATGCCATCTACCTCCTGACAGGCTCTACCAAGCAGCTGCTACCTAAGAGAGACCAGCCCTTGCACGTCTGAACTGGTTGCCAGTTTGTTTTTTCATTGAAATTAAGTGCTACTGTATTATGAGGCTAGATCTGTCAAGCCCCATGTGCAGACACTGGACCAATTATCAAGTGGCAGGCAGCACATGGTTGGCTACAGGGGCCGAGAGACTCAAGGCATCACACACAGCACAGCTTAACATGATTGCTTTGGGGGAGCTCAAAAAGAAGTAGATCAAAAGCAACAGAATGAGTTAACCAGTCAGGGCCTTAGCCTGGTAGAGTTTTATATTATCCTCTGTGCTCTCCTCGTCTATTAGTTTAATGAAAGCAAATCAAGTTAACGATTTAATAAAACAATTTTCTTTTTAATAAAATTCAATGCTGATCAAATTAAATGATGAATGTGAAAGCAGTTTCAAAGCATAATGTGCAATGCACACTGATTTGTAAGCCTTGGATTAGGCTTGTCTCTGGAATTGGGGCAGGTGCCCCTTGACAATCTTCATCTATAGGCTCTTCTCTGATGATACGCCTGGAGTCTTGGCAAGACAGTTGCAAAAAAGTTAATATCTAGTTACTATGGATTTATATACCAAATCTCACACACCTCTGTGGTGAAGAAAAGTCAGAGTTCTTGCAGGAACTGAGTCTGTCCTGGGCAAAGTCAATTACTAGTTTTATGCCAAGGCACTTCTTTCTCTGAACCCTGGATTCCTCATCTATGTAATAGGTACAAATGTCTATCTCACATAGTTGCAGAAGAAATCATAGTCAAGCCTAGCACTCTGTTAGTTCTGATCCCAGCTTCCCAAACTCTACACTATTACACCAATGTTCTAAGCCATTTGATAACCAGAAGATGGGAAGGCAGCAATAGTCAAGATCACAGCTGTAAAATGCAGAGACCCCAGTTTCAACTTTTTAGAAATAGTGTCATAAAATGTATGTGTCCAATTCTTAGCTCATTTACACCTTTCATAAAGAGAATTTCTATCATGTAAATTATCAAGATAAATCCTACTAACACACAGCTGCTTTATCATCCATGTATTTTATTTAGGAGCTTTCTTCTTTTTGAATACAGTCATGTGTTGTACAATGATGGAATGTAGTCTAAGCAAGGTGTCATTAGGCAATTTCATCATGGTTGCAAACCTCATAGAGTGTATGTACATAAACTTCGATAGTGTAGCCTACTACACACACAGGTTATATGGTCTGGTCTATTGCTTCTAGGTTATAAACATGTGCAGCATGCTACTGTATTGAATACTGTAGGCAACTGTAACACAGTGGTAAGTATTTGTGCATCTAAACATAGAAAAGGTACAGTAAAATACAGTGTTATCATCTTATGGTACTACTATCATACATGTGGCTCATAGTTGACCAAAACATTTTTTTTTTTTTTTTTTTTTTGAGACAGAGTCTCGCTCTGTCGCCCAGGCTGGAGTGCAGTGGCTGGATCTCAGCTCACTGCAAGCTCCGCCTCCTGGGTTTATGCCATTCTCCTGCCTCAGCCTCCCGAGTAACTGGGACTACAGGCGCCCGCCACATCGCCCGGCTAGTTTTCTTGTATTTTTTTAGTAGAGACGGGTTTCACCGTGTTAGCCAGGATGGTCTTGATCTTCTGACCTTGTGATCCACCCGTCTCGGCCTCCCAAAGTGCTGGGATTACAGGCTTGAGCCACCGCGCCCAGCCAACATTGTTATACAGTACATGACTGTACAGTTTAAGAAAGATACAGAAAGACATCAGTGAGCAGTTTTCCCTCATCTTTTGGAGAAGGATGAGTTTGACTGCCATGTTTCTATTTATTTTATGAAAATTATGATAACGATCTTCTCAACTCATATAGAAATATCCACATATTTTCCTTATTAAGTCAGACACCTAATAGTGCTAAAAGCCATAGGGTCTTTTAATTGATCTTTTAGTAAAAATACCAAGGTGGATGGAAATTGTTTTCTAGAAATACTGTATCTACTTTCCCTTAGAAGTGACCTCCTTGAAAGCGGACGAACTCTATAGCACAAGAAGCTCACGTTCATGGAAGAAAAAAAATCCGTAAAGCTGCACAGTATAATTACCATGCAATAATGAACTAATTATCAAAATAATGTTATAAATTAGATTACAGAATTGCTAGCTCTTTTTTTTTAAGAAAAAGAGGCTTTTCCTTTTTTCAAAAGATAAGTCAGCATTGGTTGATATAAGAATAAATACAATGGTGGACTAGGCAGCGAAGAGGGCCTTAAGCGTTCAAATCCATTTAACTGGCTAGATACAAAAATATGCATAGAAGATAAAGATTATATAAAAGCGAAAGAGGGAAGACTTTTTGCTTACAGCTAGGAAAGCCTGGAGTGCCCAACTAATGGTATATGGAGAAAGTGCTAGCATTTTCAAAATCCACCATTTGAGCACCCATCATTGGGAAGAAAAAAAAAAAAAAACTGTATCAAGCAAGAATCATTCAAAGGCATGCCTAATACTCTCTCGCTGAGAATTCTCATAATAAACAGGTTTATTTTTATAATCTGCAGAATGTCCTACCAGCTATTTATTAGTGCAAAGGGAAGAAACTAGCCAATCATACAGAATGGGGGAAACTGGAAAATACCTTGAACAGGTAATCAAAAATTAAATATGAACTAAGGAGAATTTATGTACATTATATGTGCCTCTAGATATGATACCTGAGAGGGATGAAACATCACATAACCTGAATCTAAATCGATGAGAGAAACATTAGATAAATATAAATAGGGATCCATTCTATTTAATTGTAGATGAGAGTATCCTCCCCTCTATTTAAAAGAAAGGTTATTGAAAGAGAGGTAAGCGAGGCATGATAGCCTAATGTTAATATCCAACTCAAGGAGCTGGAAAAATTGTATTGATGAGGGAAAAAACACTATCAAAGCTGAACTTGGCACCATTTGGAAAAAAGGGGGATACTAGAAGTAACATCTTAAATAAGAACCTATTGTCATCTTATTAATTTATAGAAGTTTAATATGATGGCGTATTGTCATTACTTAAGAGAATCTGTTTATTCTTTGAAAACTATAGTTGATATCCATTAGGGTTTAAAGTCCATAAATTTGTCATAATTCTATCTGATAAGTGCTCCAGAAGCAGGCATACAGAAGTTATAAATCAAATTATGTAACATGTTGACAATAGCTATAGCGCTGGGCTAAAGCGTATTGGAGTGTTTTTTTGTTTACCTTGTTTTTGTTTTGTTTTTTATACACCTTTTCTGTAAGTTTAAAATTATTTACAAACCGAAAAGCAAAACATTTTTTTTTTTAAAAAGCATTGGGTTATATATAAAAAACAAGTGATTTATAATATGGATCACAGACTTTTATGGATGGACCTGCTCTATGGGGATAAGTTGGGGTAGGATAAAAAATGCCAGTGTCCTAATTATTTTAAGACTTTATAAGCTGGTCATATTTTTATCTCCCACAAATCTTGTCTCACACTTTCAGAACATGATTATCATGAGTTCACTATCTGTTCTTAGAGTTATAGGTTTGTCACACAAGCCTCATAACTCATGCTCTTTCTCTGACATCTGACCCTCGGACATCTTTTGAAGCCAGGGTAATACAAGGCAGATGTTCTTCCAACTCAGACCAGAACCTTCTAGTATCTCAAACCACCTGGGCCTGGTGATATGAAAGAGGGTATAGAGGCCAGCCTCAGAAGACCTGATAGGAAAGATCTTGGAGTCTGGGTTAGACTGCTCTACCCTAAAAGTTATAGACATCTTATGCAAAACTGCAATAATAAAATTTAGGTCTGAAACTTAAATAATACAGTCTTTGATTCTTTCTGGTATATAATAGGAGCAGGTTGTTCAACAGGACAAGTAGAGGAGGATTTTTTGTTTGTTTCTCTTTTTGCTCCTATTTTGGGAACACAGAAAAGAGTTATTCTAAATCACTCAGGCGTGAAACAAATGACTGCGTGAAAATTGTGAAATACCTTCAATTAAAAGAATAACAAAACCTGTGGGCTCCTGCTGGGGTAGGGATTCTATTGTAAGAATCCTTCTATAGGTTAGTGTTTAGCATTCAGACCCTCAGTCAGGTGATACAGATGAAATTGCTCAAGAACTTCATCTCACAATAATGTCAACTTTTTCTATATAACATGGAATGTCCAAGCTGAAAGCCACAAAAAAAGATGGCCAGCTCCTAAATCTGCGGAGGTGGAGACTAGAATTTAGAGATTTGTGGTCCAGCTAGAACAGATAGTTAATCTCCTTGTTCTAATTTGATAGCTCTGTCCTTTATGCCACTCAAACTGAATTTTGAATACCTATGACAATTCTAATGCCATGAGGAAACACAGATACAAAAGAAGGAGACAGTACCCATTAACTTGTCTTGGGGTGGTTAGACTGAGTATTATGAGAGATAAGGGCAGGTAAACGATGAGTTGCTTTTTCTCCTCCATTATTATGCTGCATAGCAAGGAGTTGGTGTTCAATATGTGCTTATTGAATGAAGTATTAAGTGAACGCAGTGTTATGACCCTACTAAGCACTACTATGCACCGATTGTGTGTTGCATACTGCATTAAGTGCTCTGCAATCTATAAAGCACAGTCCCTGATACAGTTTGGATATTTGTCCCCTCCCAAATCTCATGTTGAAATGTAATCTCCAGTATTGGAGGTGGGGCCTGGTGGGAGGTGACTGCATCATGAGGGTAGATTTCTCATGAATAGTTTAGCACCATGTCCTTGGTGGTGCTGTCCTTGTGATAGTGAGGAAGTTCTTCTGAGATCTGGTTGTTTAAGTGTGTGGCACCTTCCCTCGCCACTTCTCTCTCTCTCTCTCTCTCTCTCTCTCTCTCTCTCTCTCTCTCTCTCTCTCGCTGTTGCTTTCACCATGTGATGTGCCTGCTCCCCTTTTGCCTTTTGCATGATTGTAAGCTTCCCAAGGCTTCCCTTGAAGCTGAGCAGATGCTGGTACCATGTTGCCTATAAAGTCTGCAGAACTGTGAGCCAATTAAACCTCGTTTCTTTATAAATTACCAAATCTCCAGTAGTTCTTTACATAAATGCAAGAATGGCCTAATACAGTCTCACCAAAGGAGTTCACAGTTTACTTAAGAAAACATGCAAGTAAACAGATACTTACAATATTACATGATAAGTGCAATGGTGAAGAGGTGAACCAGAGATGCTACAAAACTTTGAAACTGAGAATCTAGAAAGAAACAGGCCTTCATGTGTTGTAGTGTAGCCAAAATAAGCAATTCGTAGCAAAATGTGTTATCAGTTAAGACTGGAAGCTTTGGATAACATACTTATTTCTGACTATCATGTGGCTATTTTTTTTAATTGAAACTACAGGGCTATAGCATACTCATATACATGAAAATAAGGTCAACTCTGAAGGGAATAGCTATTCCTATTAATACTATCAGACATCCTAGTAAAAACTATCCTGTCACAGAAAATGAACACTCAGAAGAAAGGTGTTACATACTGAATTATGTCCCCACATATATGTGACTGTATACAAAGACGGAGCCTTTAAGACGTAATTAAAGTAAAATTACATCATTAAGATGGGCCCTAATCCAATATAACTGGTGTCCCTTAAGATGAGGCCATTAGGACACAGAAAACAGAATGGGGGATGACCAGTGGGAACACAGCGAGGAAGTCATCTGGAAACCAAGAAGAGAGGCCTCAAAAGAAACCAATCCATTGATCTCAGACTTCTAGCCTCCAGAACTGAGAGAAAATACATTTCTGTTGTTTTGGCCACCTAGTCTGTGGTACTATATTATGATGGGCCTAACAAGCTGATAAAGAAGGCTCCAGATTAAAATGAAGAAAAGTCACCTTTTCCTTCTGGAGCCAGGAGTTAGTTTGACTTTCACTCTGAGCTATTGAGATTTCTAAGGCATTTTCAGAAAAAGCTGGTAAACTAGGCCCAGTCACTGGAAGCAGGTCAGGGGTGAGGCAGAAAATCTGAGTGGGGAAGGCAGGTCAAGCTGTGTCCTGGCTTGGGTCTGAGCTATAACTTATTCCCTGCATCACACTTCTTTTCTGTTATGGTCAGACTTTCAATAAAATAATTATTAATATTATAACTTGACCATTGGTTCTTCGGGGTGGTTTGCATCCTTTCATTGGAATAAGTGAAGAAGAAACCCTTCTGTGTACACTGGAGTTTCATTTTCATAAAGAAGGGTCATCAAGAAGCAGAGAGCAAGGACAGCAAACCTGAGCAACTGCTGCTGAGCACACGTGAGGCCCAAGGTGCACCTATTAGGTAGGAATGCCTTAGAGGGAGAGGGGCCTAATTTTAAGCAGACTAGAAGATCTCCTTGAAATTAAGTTAAATGTAATACTATTTTCTATGACAGTTTAATAAATTCTGAAGTATGCAGTTGGCATGAGGAAAATGAGAGACATATTTTGACAGTCTATACAGAATTCAATTTGGAAAGGTAATTATGGGTTGGATATTCAAACTACTGGTAAAGGTGTCTATGAGACAGACGTTGAAATCTAGAAGGTCTCCTCTTATATCTCTATGTCATTTTACAATTTGTAAACTCCTTACATAGGTTTTCAAATTATTTGCCTCAAACGCTCTCTGTAAATAGGCATAGTGTTTCTAAGGTCTACTTTTTGATATGAGATCACTTTCAGACGGACAGAGAATTTCCTATCCCTATAGTACAGATAAACCATTAAATAAGCTTTCTCAAGGCCACACAGTGTAAGATCTGGGACTCCTGGTCTAGTGCCCATTTCACACAAAGTATATGCTCTGAGAAAAGCCCTGAGCATCCAAAATTTTAAAAATTTATTTCAAGAAACAAGACACATTCCAATACCATATTCTACAGCCATACTTCATAATGCTAATTTTGTTTTTCTTGATAATAATTTCTATCCTTTCAACCATTAATGGATCACTAAATGGCATTTAGAGTTTTGGTGAAGCAAGTCCAAGTGCAACTCTCTTTTTCAAAACAAAAGTTTAGAATAGCCTTAGACTTACAGAAGTTGCAAAGATAGTACAGAGTTCACATATACCCCAGACTCAGTTTCCTCTACTCTGAAAATCTTACAATAGTATGGTACATTTGTTAGAACCAATGAACCAACATCTATATTTTAATATTAACTAAAGTCTATGTTTTATTAATATTGTCTTCATTTTACCTAATGATCTTTTTCTGTTCCAAGATTCCATCCAGAATGTAACATTATAACTAGTTGTCATGTCTCCTTAGGCTCCCGCTGGCTGTGCCAATTTCTCAGACTTTATCTGTTTTTGATGACCTTAGCAGTTTTAAGGAGGATTGTCAGATACTTCATCAAATGTCCTCTAATTTGGATTTTTTGCTGTTTTTCATAGTTAGATATGGGGTTATGGCTTTGGGAGAGGAAGAGCACAGAGATAAAGTACCATTCTCATTACATCATATCAAAGGTATATGTTTATTGAATGACTTATCATTGTTAATGATCACCTAGACTACCTGGCCGAGGTAGCATTTGTCAGATTTCTTCACTGTAAAGTGACTCCCTCCTTCCCCTCCTTTCCATACTGTACTCTTCGAAAAGAAGTTACTATGTGTAGCCTACGTTTAAGAAATGTGGAGTTCTATACCACCTCCATGAGGACAGAGTATCTACATAAATTAGGCAGAATTCTTCTGCATGGGAGATTTCTATAACTCTTCTTATTCCTAAATATGAATATATTAAAATATGTTCACGTGTATTCAAAACATTCAAAAAAATTTTTTAATTTTGAATACAGAATTATAAAACATTCTTTTTATCTAATAATGGGGCGGGTGGGGGGAGACTTCATTTGAATTATTGATAAGAGATACTGAGGCTAAAATTGGTAGTGTTCATCTGACAATTATACTGTTTATTAATGAAAAAGCTATGAACTATATCATAAGGATTCTAACTTCCGACCAGAGATCTTGGAGTAGAATACGGAAAAGGTGCCAGTAAAAAGATTTGCCTGATTCCAGGAAAAACATGTAAGATAAACAACTGTCTCATGATTAAGCTATTTTTTCTCTTATGGTGAGTAGCTTAAAATTTATGAGTTCTATAGGTATAATAAATTTTGCACAACAGTGTAGGTGTACAAGTTTGAATATGTGAAGCGATTTTTTATTCTTTATTACCTTCTCTTCTTTTTCTTAAAAAACAAAAAACAGTACCAATCTCTTATATCAAGTCAGGTCGAATGTTGCCATAGTTGTCCTCAGAATTTTTGAATTATCAGATTCTTACTATTCTCTAAGCCTTTGATTTGAAGAGTTCTTTTTTGAGTACAATATGTTTTGTTGTTTTGTTTGGTTTTCCCCAAGATAGCTTAGAGAATAAAAGTTGTTGAAAGACATGTGCAAATCTAGATGTTGACTGCTTTCAAATGACTACCACTCAGAAGTTGGGGGTAGCCTAATTACTGATGGAGTTAAGGACACACTATACCAAAATTTGGCACCTTGGCATTTGAGGAAACAGCAGAAGCAAGAAAATTGCTCTCATTTTCTCCTCAGAGGCAGGTCCTGAAAGAATTTTCTGAATTTTCTCTGAAGACAAGCTTCATGCCATAGATTTCCTTCCTATATGTGGAGGAAAAGAACATTGTTATTGTCAAAGACTTGAAGACCCGAAGAGAAATCTGAATAGGCCTTGCCAATTTCCTCCCAGCTTCTTACATGATCTTTTGTCCTCCAATTATC
Source organism: Rhinopithecus bieti (assembly GCF_001698545.2). Classification (NCBI taxonomy): domain Eukaryota; kingdom Metazoa; phylum Chordata; class Mammalia; order Primates; family Cercopithecidae; genus Rhinopithecus; species Rhinopithecus bieti. The sequence goes on from NW_016813246.1 coordinate 403,439, forward strand.
ATCTATATGATCATTTACTCTTCATCAAACTTAATATAAAAAAACACAGTTTTTTTATTTCTTTAGGTCTTCATTTTTGAAGGCTCCTGTCTTATGTAAAATTAATTGTATTAGTCTGTTTTCATGCTGCTGATAAAGACATACTCAAGACTGGGTAATTTATAAAGAAAAAAGAGGTTTAATGGACTCACAGTTTCACGTGGATGGGGAGGCCTCACAATCATGGCAGAAGGCAAAAAGCACTTCTTACATGGCAGCAAGCAAGACAGAATCAGAGCCAAGCAAAAGGGGAAGCCCCTGATAAAACCATCAGATCTCATGAGACTTATTCACTACCATGAGAATAGCATGGGGGAAACTGCCCCCATGATTCAATTATCTCCCACTGGGTCCCCACAACATGTGGGAATTATGGGAGCTACAATTCAAGATGAGATTTGGGTGAAAACACAGCCAAGATGTATTACTAATATTTAACAAATGTGTCTGCTTTCCTCTTGTTAATCTGCCTTTTTTCTTGGTGCCTCAGCTACGAAAGCTAGATGAGGAAAGAAATCTCTTTTCCTCTATATTACTTAAAAGTTATTTGCATCTTTTTTTTTCTCTTAACCATAACTGATATTTAGCAGAACACACACGTATGGTCTAAATATTGTAGGTTGGTAAATAGCTCTTGCTTCAAGACCTTTGAGTGGGCTATGCCAACCCTGGTTACCTTGCCTAACCCTCTCTCAATGCCTCATACCTCCTCATGATATAAGGTTAGCTCTAAGACCCTGAGATAGGCAGCATTCTATTGTACTTTGTTGATATCTCTACCATACCAATTGTTAGTATTTTTATTAACAGCTATTGTCACAGCTGAATTCAATACTGAATTCTTTCAGAGGTGTTTTGACACTTCAGATTCTGAAATTATTTAGTGTCTCTTAGCCAGGATTTCTTAACCTCCAAAATGATACTTGCCTTGCAGTGTTGTGAAGACTAGTAATTTATGCAAAATACTCAGCACATAGTAGGTGCTTCCAAAAACAAAATTCTTAATACTAAAAAAAGAAGAAAAATTAATATTTATATCTTTCTTCGTATATATGCATTATGTGAGAATGCAATTCACTTACCAACTGAAATAGAGAGGTAGGAGTTTCAGAAAATCAGGAGAGAAAGTTCTTTTATAGCATTAATAATATTTTATAGATGTTATGGTTGTATATAGTACAGGGAGGACCTTTCTTTTCTTAAAAAATTAATAATAGCAATTTAATGCTGAATATGATATGATCCACATTTCCAAGGAATTTAAAATTTATTATATAGTGTTTTCTTATAACCAGCCAAATACATAATTCAGAATAAGGTCAGAAACTTTATGATGGTTGAGTTACTTCCAATCATTAGAACCATGGTTGGGCTTTGTCACGTCAATATTTATTGAGCATATTCCATAGAGCAGGCAATGTACCAGGCACTGGGGAACATAAGGATGAATAAGACTATGTCCCTGACTTCGAGTAGCTCATCAGTTAATATAAAGTATAGACCTATAAGTTATTGTAGCAAAATGAGATAGATGCAAAATAATAGAAGTACTGTCTGAGAGAATATGAGGAAAGCTTCACAGAATAGTTGTGCCTTGAGGAATAGGTAGAAGGGGAATTAGCCAAGCCTTTGGAGGAAAAGAAGACATTCTAAACATACTGGACTGTTTCTTGCACTGATGTGTATCAGAGAGCAATCAATGCCACATCCAGCCCCTGTTCCCAATGTCATTACTCCCTTCTTTGTGTACTTTTAGTTCCAGAGCTGGGATAATTTTTGGCATTTGATTTGCTCTGCTATATATTTAATCCTACCTCAGTATATTCATGTTCTTGTTAAATACAGTTTAATGGAACAGAAAAATATTTTCTGTAAAAATATTATCCCACCAAGAAAGCATACTCAGTAATGAACTAAGCATTTCAGTTCTTTTAGTTGATTTTTCTATTCAGATTTTGTAATATACAGGTGACTATTAAAGCAATAACAATTATGGCCATTTAATAGTATTTTCTCCTTCTATTTCCTAGGGAAGGCAATTTATTTTCAAATTCATAAGCTGCAAATGGAGAGTTATTATTATGGTAATGGACTAAAATGCAAAACAAATGTGGTCATGACACGTGGAAAAACATTCCCACAATGCTACCCAGCAAAGATTTGCACTTCTATGGATATTAAAAATATATGCTCCTTTATAGCCTGCTCAGTTATTTATTCCACACATATTTCCCAGTGCTTTTTGTGTGCTAGACATTCTGATACAAGGATGGAAATGCACGGTTCTGGACTTCAAGATTCGAGTTGAGGGCATGGAGTCATTTTTTTTAACCTGAGTTCTGCACAAAGGGCATGGTCAGAGGGTTCATTTGTATTTGCCTAGTGATGTCAGGAAAGGTCTCGGAGGAGGTGAGAGCTGAAGCTGATGGGATAAGTGGAGTTTTCCAGATTAATACATAGGGAAAGGGCATCCTGGACAAAGGGAGCAGCACCTGCAAAGGCACAAAGCAGAGAGGTATGCAAGTGCAGACGGAGGGAGGAGAAGGAGAGAAGGGTTCAGAGAACTAAAACTGAATCTGAAGGTGGAGAAGGATGGGCCGTGTTTCAAGTTCTGAGGCCACAGAGTCACAGCTGTAACAATTGTTCTTTTAGAAAGATAGTTCTTTGAAAACATCCTCTTCCCACGCCACGTTTTAATCACATACCTTCAGTTTCAACCTGTCTTGTGTGAATTATTTACCTCAGAATAACAAAGAGGTAGCTACGGCATTTACCCTCTGGCGGTCCCCTAAGACTAACTTATTAGGAGGAAAAAGATGATTTCTACCTCGTTAACCACTGTACTTCTAGGGCCAGGACAGCATGTGGCTCACAATTGGTACTCATTGAAAATTTGTGGATTAAATAAATAAGAGGAAAAATTGATTACTGACCTAATATCATTATGGCTCTGGTGACTATTAGCTGTATCTCCTTGGGAAAGTGCTTGACATCACAGCATATCATTTTCAGCTGTAACATGTGTGTGCTACACTCCTCTTGATACTGTCAGGATTAAATTCGGTTGTTTATGTGAGTCAGTACAAATGCCTAACTGATAAAACATCTTTAATGTGTAACATATGTTGCTTCCAATTCCTTTTTTTAAAAAAATTAATTCTCTTTCTCCTATATACAAATTTCAATATCCTATTAAAGAGCCAAACAAAGGAAGCAATCAAAATAGCAACCAAATCTGCCCTGCAATCCTGCACCTCCCGCACCTCCTGCATGCCTCACCTGCACTGGCCTATCGCTTCCATGTCAGTGTCGAACACCTGGTAAAAATGATCTAAGCTCACCACCAACTTTCTAAAGGACATGATTCAAATCTTAACATACAGGCCCTTACTTCTAAAATTCCCTTTATAATGATTTATTTTTAAAAATTTTATAAGTGGTCTTCTAATTGCCAAATCTATTCTTCTGGTAAGAGTTCTCTTACCAGAACTCTTGGCAAGAAGTTCTTTCTCTTTCCATGATTTTCATGGCACGTCAGGCTTTGGTCTCTTCCCTAACTCTTAAAAAAATGAGGCCGGGCGCGGTGGCTCAAGCCTGTAATCCCAGCACTTTGGGAGGCCGAGACGGGCGGATCACGAGGTCAGGAGATCGAGACCATCCTGGCTAACCCGGTGAAACCCCGTCTCTACTAAAAAAAAAATACAAAAAACTAGCCGGGCGAGGTGGCAGGCGCCTGTAGTCCCAGCTACTCGGGAGGCTGAGGCAGGAGAATGGCGTAAACCTGGGAGGCGGAGCTTGCAGTGAGCTGAGATCCGGCCACTGCACTCCAGCCTGGGCGCCAGAGCGAGACTCCGTCTCAAAAAAAAAAAAAAAAAGAAAAGAAAAGAAAATGAAAGCTTGTTGTTCCCTGCCTCTTCTTCTGTCGGTCCCTTACATTTAGACATTTCTCAAAGAAACATACTTTTTTCTCCTTTTTTTCTCCATAATTCTACATAGACTTGGTTTCACAGCTTTGTTCTAGTCTCCCAGTAGCCACGGACAACTAGCCCTGTTTTCTTCATAATGACTAACACCACCTGCCCAGCGTCCTCTGACATCTCTGTATGAGAGTGGGAACATTCTTCTACATCACTGTAGTAAAGACAAATCCTCTTACTGCCCCCTTTTTCAACCTGGTTCTCCTCTTAGGTACATAAGAAAGACTATTACCTCTTTGAAATTATAATCATTTTCCGGTTCCAAAAATTCTTCCATTCCCTCAGTCTATTCACTCAATTTTGAAAATTTTAACTTTACGGCATAGTAGGGACTCTTCTGCATAGCCTCTCACCTCTCTCAGATAATTGCAACAGTTTCCTCCCCACTCCAATTTTTATCTTCTCTATGCTATACTCTATAGCCAAAGCAGCTCTGTATAAAGCACAGATCTATTCATATCATTCTGCAGTTGGGCCACATTTAATTGTTCTTATTACTAAGAAAGAAAAAAAAAAAATACCACCCAAGGCATTTCAGCCCTGCAGCCAAATCTTTGAAACACCTCAGGCAACCTTCTAAAAGTGGAGAAAATGAGAAGGCTTGCCTTCACCTCAATTCATTTTCCTTTCAGATATCTGAGTCCTGTAAGACTCATTACCATTCCTGTGTGGCCTTCACCTTGCTGACTTGGCCTCTGCCATCTCTTCTGCCTGGAATACCATCAGTCTCAGCCAGATGAACTTCTTCACTTACCACAGCCCAGATTCTACCTCTCCAAGGTTGGTCTGGGGCTTTGAGTGCCATTTTCTAACACTCAACACAGTAAACAAATTATTTTTCTAACGTTTAGAGTTAGAAACAGTCTCTCTCATAAGTGTGTTTTATACCCACCCACAGAAGTAAGTTCGAGTGATGGTTATCTTTCGTTCATTCGGTCTGTTATTTTAGGCTGCTGCGTTATCATCATTAGAGCAGGATCGTTGACTTTAGGTATAAGATTAGCAAGAAGGTTTATTACTTCAAATTAGACCTTCTGATGAGATTCAAATTCTCCCATATAATTATTGCCAGCAAGAAATGATCCACCACCATACATTTAATTGCGGTCTTACTTTTTTAAAGGGGCTGCAGGGAGGGGAGAGTTACATGGGGAGATTGATTCATTGAAGTGAGTCAGGTAAACAGCGTTTAGTGCTGAGGGATTTAAAGGTTCATCCGTTTCTATTTATTCCTGTAACTTAAGAGCCCAATTAAGTATAATGGGTTAAAGTATTAAAAATCGGTTTGATTATCTCTACTTACTCAGTGAGACGCTGATTAAAGCTTAGGAAAAAGACAATTCTATTCATAGAACTGAGAGAGGGAGAAAGATCAGAAATGGTTTATGAGCACTTTTCACCTTATATTTTCAAGGACTTTAATGAGGGGAAAATAAGGAAAATTGAAAATTTGTTCTTCAAAGCCTGACCTAATAATTGGAGGAGGCAGTGACAATGCTGTGTTACTTTTAGGGTGTGACAACATGTACATTCCAGTTGCCAAACATATGCCTCATACCAGCTTGCCCCATCTGTGCTCCCTGAGTAATAATATCTTTTACTGAAATAAAAATGTGCTTTCTTCTTTTCCTTGTCCCTCCTACCACCACTGAGTTGTGTCATTTCAAATTATTTTAAGCTATAAATTCTTCGATGAAATTAGTTTAACCAAGATGTCAAAGTGACAAAACAGCATATTGGAAAGAGCACTGAATATGAAGTCACAGGGAACTGATCTCAAGTCCTAATTGTGCCTCATTCTTTCTTTCCTTCATTCATGCAAGAAATGTTTCATAAGCCAGCTGTGGGACCTTGGCCAAGTTAATTAGCCACACTAAGATTTAGTTTCCTCTTTGTATAATGTAGATATAATCACTATGACTTGCCTGGCAGGATTGTTGTGGGGATTGCATCAAATTATTAAAGTGAAATCATTTGTACATTCTAAAACACTATGTGAATCCTCAAGTTTTGATGCTGAGAGGATAGTGAAATGGGAAACCTTAAGATCTTCAAATCCTGTCTTGCTTATGTAGCGTTTTACACAGTTCCACCCAGTGAGCATTTACTACATGGAGTATATGTACTAGAAGCCTCAGGAATGCATAGGAATACATAACAATACATAACAATATAGGTAATATGCCATGATTCTCTCCCTAAGGGAAAGGGAGGAGAGAGGGAGAAGTATTTACCCAGTGCAATAGTAATACAAGATAGCAGAAGTCAAGAGTTAAACAGTCGATGCAGACAGTTAACACATGAGTTTACAGAGAAGATGGTGTGAGGAAGGCTGCAATGCTGCCTTATTGGATACTCATGTCATTGAAGGGGACACGGTGTCCAAATGACTCTCATGGCTAGTTAGGACACAGTCACAGAGCCAGCAGCTGATTCCACCTAGCTGTTCTCTCTGAGAAGTACCCCTAAGGTAAGACCCTGGAAATAATCACAGAAAAGAAGGAGTGATGAGTTCTGGACTGATGAGTTGGTGGAAAACACAGCCCTCTAAGAGGGTGGGATTAGAAGGAGGCTCTGGCTTCCCTTGCAAATACATTACTTGTTCTTCCTCTCCACCTTAACTCACTCCTTGTCCTGTTTCCTCTCTTTCATTCTTCTTCTTATGACTTCTATGGTGTCATGTACTCTATGCTCTGTGGTAGAAAAGGGGTGTTGTGTACACACAAAATAAAAGTACCTGTGGGTTCCACAGGAAGATCTAGCTTACTCCACAGCTTATCCTTTAAAGCTTACGACAACACACTGAGCGATCCCCTTAAACTCTCTGTACCTCCATTTCCTCTGCATAAGGGGAATAATGCCTACCTAGTAAGGAAGGCAATGCTTAACAAATTCACATTTTTTTTTTTTTTGGCTTATAATAGGTACTTAACATATACCTCAATAATATTACTATTTATTGTTAGTTGTACCAAAAAAATACCCACTACGGGGTTGGGGGTTATCCTAAAAGCCTTCAAAATAGCCTTCTTTTTAACACAAAATTATAGCAAATATTTCCCCTTACCTCATTTCAGAATGTGTACTTTGTATGAAATATCCAAAGTTGATCAGAATACTTAATAATTTTTAAACAAATTCTACAGCATTTATATCGAATAAATCATAAAGTTGAATCATTTCTACATTACTAATATTTTGATATTATTAGTTTTGTGGACAAAAAAGAGAAGTTGTTTGAAGTGATAGATTCAAAGTAGTTACTTATTCTTTAAATGAATTTTTTCTAATAAAAGATATATATATATTTTTTTCTCTCTCTCTCTTTAGCTGCTAGGAAGCTCAGAGTCAAACCAAACTCTCAAATCCACCAGGTATTACCAGATCCCAGTTTTCTTCTTTGTCTAGTTTTACAAACCTTATTGAAAATTATTCTTTTTATAAGTTGCCTCACACACTAGCCTAATATCTTTAAGAGACCAAGCATAGATAACTGTTTATTATCCTCCATCCATACATGAACTGTATTAGGCTGTATTCATGCTGCTAATAGAGACATACCTGAGACTGGGTAATTTAAAAGGAAAGAAGTTTAATGGACTCATAGTTCCATGTGGCTGGGGAAGCCTTACAATCATGGCAAAAGATAATGGAAGAGCAAAGGAACATCTTACATGGCAGCAGGCAAGAGTGCTTGTGCAGGGGAACTCACATTTATAAAACCATCAGATCTTGTGAGACTTCTTCACTACCACAAGTACAGTATGGGCAAAACTGCCCCCATGATTCAATTATCTCCACCTGGCCTCACCCTTGACACGTGAGAATTATTATAATTCAAGTTGAGATTTGGGTGGAGACATAGTCAAATCATATCAATGACCTAGCATTGAAAAGTCCAATTTAACTGAGAAGCTATGTGCTATAATTGCAGAAAGAGTATACCCCAATGAAGTCTAAATCCAAGTAACATGTACATATTCAAAAGACTCATTGCTTGCAAAGAAACAGATGCTTCTGAATTGATTTAACCTGAATATCATTTAGCTACTCCTCAGTTATTATTTTCACCATTTGATTATTTCTCAAGACTATGACAGCTCTGGCATCCTCAGTTCATAGTTCCCAAGGTTGCCCTTGAGACCATCTCCTTTCCCAAGTTGAAAGGAGCAAAACCCACAGAGGAACATGTGAAAATGTTTTATGTTCATGCCTATAAGTTTTGTATATCACTTCTGATCATATTCTATTAGCTACAATTCAGTCATATGACCAATCTAACCACAAAGGAACTACCTCTCTAGCTCATAGTAGTAGTCTAGCCCATACTGCTAAAACCACAAGTCTACATCAAAATTTATTTCTGTTTACAAACAGTTTATTGATAGAAAGCATCACAATGTAAAAATGCACTGCCATGCACCCGTCCATTTCATCTTGTGAACCATGATGTAGTAGCTAATTTAAGGACTTTGGATTCAGAGTCTTCATTTCCCCATGGGAAATTACTTAAACCTGCTATATTTCTCCTTAGGTCTGTTTATAGTTTTGTAAAATGGGCTTTGGCATCAAATAAGCCTGAAGTTAAATCCTGGCTCTGGCATTGACTGCCAGGAGGTTTGGGAGATGTAGTACTTTTAAAAAATACTCCCAAAGTTTTCAAGTGAAAATTTTTTCTACCAAAAGGTAGGGTTTATGTTTTTCTCCTTGAACCTGGGACCTGTGAGTGCTTGACTGAAAGAGTGTGGAGGAAGTGATGCTGTACCAGTTTCTGGCACAGGCTTTATTAAACTGGCAGCCTCCATTTTTTGTCTCTTAAGAGGCTTACTCACAAAATCCAGCTGGCAAGTTATGAAGAAGCCCAATAAGTCCTTGAAGAAACCCATGCGGAGAGAAACAGCTGGTCGTGGTCTGCACTGCTGGCCATGTGGCTGAGCCACATTGAAAGTGATTCCTGCAAGTCCCTGGTGTATGCCTCCCTGGATGTCTGGTGGATCCAAGAAGGCCTGTCTCAGCCAAACTCTATTTGTGAGCAGATAAATGACAGGTATTGTCTAAAGCAAGTAAGTTTTGAGATGGTTTGCTTCAGAGCAATAGATTACTAGAACAATACAACAGAGTTTTGTTTATTCTGTAGGAAGAGCTACCATTAGATTGTTGGCCAATTTCAGAAGAATTTCTATGCCTTATATGAACATTACAAAATTATTTTGCATAAAATTCAGCCTATTCAAAATTTTATAAATTTCAATCAGCTTCCTCACTAGTCTTCATTAATAAAATAAATTATAATACTTATTGTTTATTGAATTAATCTGTACTATACACCTCATGAGAGCATTTCTGGTTTTCTAATTTGATTTCATAATAATTATATTAATATATTATTATATCTTTTTAAATTACTGACAAGAAAACTTAGGCTTAGGGAACCTACATAGCAGTTAGCATCATCTGGATAGGCACACTGATGAGTAAATGCTTAAGCCAATCAATATCCTTCCTCCTGTTTCATGCTACTTTTTAATGTATATTTTCTGATAAATAATAATTAAAAATCAATCATGACAGCAATGACTGAATAGGCTAAGAAAAGGAAATAGCTTGAATAAGACTTTATTGACAAAGTTAGCCAAGTAGTGGAGTGGGCAGAGCTTTCTAGACAAACAAAACAGTATAAGCAAAGGCTCTGAGGCATGCCATGTGTTTTGCCAGGGAGCTGCATGTATTTTAGTATTATTGGGATTTTGAGTTTCTAGAAAAGAAAATGTGCAAATGTCTCAGGATCCTCAGAAAGTATGTGAAGGGTGAACTAGACTACCTAAGAGTGCTGGGACTACTATAGTGATAGTTAAGGAAAGAGTACTTGGAAAGCTGCAGTGTTTGAGGTCATTCAGGTGACATGATTCTCTCTTTTACGTGTTTCTCCGTTCTTCCAACTATAAACTCCTCAGGGATAACAAACCAAACTGATGGTTCTGTGTACAGGTCCCATTTGTAATGATTTTTTTAATACAGAAAGATATTCAAATATATTCTCTGAATGAGTGAATTTTCACTTAAACATTCTAATTTTAATAAAATGTTTCCCAGGACTACTTTAATATCTGTCTCCCACTCTCTTCGAATTTTTGTGAGACAATGGATTATTTCAGGACCAACTGAATTTAATAGGCTTATTATACTTCGACCAGTTTTTTACTGGTAAACAATCTGTCAGTATAGGAGTAATTCATATTAAATCCTGTGTAATTTATGTATAGATAGTTTGGGTTTTGTTCATTTGTTTGACCTTTTACTTGTTGATAGGCAGATAAGTAGGTAAATAGATAGATAGATAGATAGATAGATAGATAGATAGATAGATAGATAGACAGATTTAATGTAAGATGCAGGCTTACGAGATTATGGAGGCTGAGAAGTTCTACAGTCTGCAGGCTAGAGAAGCAGAAAAGCTAGCAGTGTAATTAAAAGCCCTAAGAGTTGGCTGGGCACGGTGGCTCACACCTGTAATCCCAGCACTTTGGGAGGCCGAGGCGGGAGGATCACGAGGTCAGGAGATTGAGATCATACTGGCCAACATGGTGAAATCCCATCTCTACTAAAAAATACAAAAAAAAATTAGCCGTACCTGGTGGCAGGTGCCTGTAGTCCCAGCTACTCGGGAGGCTGAGGCAGGAGAATGGCCTGAACCTGCGAGACAGAGCTTTCAGTGAACCGAGATTGTGCCACTGCACTCCAGTCTGGGCAACACAGCGAGACTCCATCTCAAAAAAAAAAAAAAAAAAAAAATCCCTATGAGTTAGAGAGCTAGTGGTATAGATTTCAGTTTGTTCAGTTTGTCTGAGGGCCTGAGAACAGGACCACTATAGATAGCTTCAGATTGATGTCACAGCTCAAGCACTCAAGAGAGTTAATTCAACCTTCCACAATTCTGTTCTATGCAGGCACTCAAGGGGTTGGATAACTCCCACCCACATTAGGGAGGGCCACTGACTTTACTCAGTCTATCAATTGAAATGCTAACGTCTTCCAGAAACTTTCACAGACACACCCAGAAATAATGTTTAACCAGATATCTGGCATCCAGATATAGCCCAGAGATAGCCCAGTCAAGTTGACACATAAAATTAACTGTTATAGCCATATATGCTAGATCTATGATAATAAGTAGACCAAGAGCTGAATTAGGATGAAGAAGACCCGAGTCACAGCTCTGACCTCTGTTCCTCTGATAAGTTTTTCATCATGAAAATGATCATCATTTTCTCAGCCCTGGCTATATCAGGATTTTATTGTGAGAATCAATACTATCACTTTACTATTTCAGTAATAACTATAGAAGTAGTAGCAGTAGCAAAAACATTAATATTCATGACTAACATAACAACTCTGCTATATCCAATATCATCTTTTACTGGGGACTTGCCAGATGCCAGACACTACAGCCAGACTTTAGTTCCATTACATCATTTAATTTAGAGTAGCCAATGAGACATGCTCTATTATCTTCGTTCTATTATCTTTCTTATTTACACACTTTTCCTGGCATAAGAATAGCTTTTGATATAATAATGAAATCAGGCAGACAACAAAACGTGGTGCAACATGATCTTTACCGCATAAATGTAAAATGCAACCAAGGAATAAAACCAGAAAAAAAAAAATGACTCTCAAATCAAATAAAGTGGCTTAAACATTTTATCTCTATATTTGGTCTCTCCCATGCCATGGCCAGACTTCTTTTTAATTCAAGTAAGGTTGCCAGATTCAGCCAATAAAACTAGAGACTATACAATTAAATTTAAGTTTCAGCAAAACACCAAATATTTAAAAATATAAACATATACCACCTATTGCATGGAACATACATAAGCTAAAAATTATCCACTGTTTATCTGCATTTAATTTAGTTTGATATGCTGTAGTTTCTCTGGCAACGCAATTTCCAGCAGCATCTTAAGGGTATGGTATATATGGAATTCAAAAGTACCGACTTTGAAGCCGGGCTCAAACTTCACCTCTGACATCTTGTTGCTTATACAAAATCTGATTCCCTTCTCTGTTTGAAGTTCTTATCTTAAACTAGGGGAAACATAGTACCTACCCAATAAAGTTTTGGGAAAAATTAAATGGGTTAAAACAGAAACTTTACTATAGTACCTAAGATAATGTAAAAAAAAAAAAAAATGGTATTTTAGTAATTTTCTGTAGCAGAGGACTTCTCACAATGATTTGTAATTGTTCATTTATCTTTGTTTCCTACATACCAAGAGATATTTGAGAATATGGCATATCTTTTTTTAATACTATATCTAAATTTATAGCATTATTCTTGATACATGGCATATATTCAATAGCTATGACCTCTGTTCCTCTGATAAGTCAGAATCTGTTCCTCTGATACTTGAATACAACAAATATCTGTTGAATAAATATATCTTTAGTAGATTTCTAAGTTACATCTGATGCCTTATTCTGTTTCACAGTGCACTGTTCATGCGTTTAAAATGTAAACTTATAGTCCCTACCTGAAACCATCTTATGGATATCCTATTAGCAGAGATTAGATGATCTATACCAACAAAATGAAGCTCTATTTCCTTTCTCATAAAATTTAGGGGGCAGAAGGCCAGAGTACCTACTTCATAGAGAAGACCAAAGTGCCTTAAGTGCCAGGGTAAGACACAGAGTGGGATGGCTCTTCTGTGAATGTACTTCTCTGAATATTATCTCCTGTTTTAGTTGCCACTTTGTCTTTCATGGTTAGGGTTGCTCTGGGTCACCCTTCCTAAGACGGCCACTTCACAGGCAGCCTCACATATCTGAATCCCAATGCTCTTGGACTCATGCTAATGTTCTGCTCTGGATGAAGCTTTTTTTAAAAATTATCATTTATTTATTTAATTTTCCCAAACATTATCTGTCAACCAACTACTTAAAGTTTAATTGGAATGAAACTAAAGTGGGGATTTTCAGTCTTAGTTGTAATTTATAACTGCTTCAACTATTTTTCCAATATACCTGGAGAGCTTTCTAAGGTTGCTGATGCTTCACAGAAGACTTGACAGTCACTCTAGTTACAAGCAATTCTGTTTGTTCACTCAGAGTTTCTCATTCTCATTTCAATGTTTCCAAAAAAAAAAAAAAAATCACTGGAAACAAGGCTGTGGTTTCTATTTCTTATATTGTTATGTAATACAAAGGCAAGACTGAATGCAACTACCATTTATTGTTTGCCAGGAGGGGTCAAGCATATGCTAAATGCTTTACATATGCTTTCTATTTTAATTCCCGCTGCATGCCTGCAGTATAGGTATTATTTTCCCATTTTATGTATCAGGAAAGGTAAAGTGGCTTACCCAAAGACACAGTCCTGCTAAGTGGCAGAGGTAAAATCAAAATCCACATCTGTTTTCTTTGCACAGTATGAGGTTTTAAGGACAGTGTGCTTTAGGAGAATGAGTTTAACTCTAGGTTCTGTTTTTAAATAACTGTGAACACTGGATCAATGCAATCAATTTAATTCATTCTAGTTCAATTCTACATTTACTGAATACCTGCTTTATATAAGACTGTGCAAGACATCACAAGAAATAAAAGTTGAAAAGGAAATGGTGTAAGTTTTCATCAAATTAAGAACACAGTAAAAAAGATTAGCTATACATGCAAAAGCTGCACTAAAAAACAAGATATGACAAGTCCTGTAAAATAGCATAAATCGATTACAGACAGAAAAAAAGGAAAGTTGCCAGAGAAGATCAAGAAAAGGAAAATTTGAGCAAGTCACTCAAGGCAAGGGAGTATTAATAGTCACTTTTGAATGTCAACTTGACTGGACTAAAGAATGTCCAGATAGCTGGTAAAACATTATTTCCGTGTGTGTCTATGACGGTGTTTGTGGAAGAGATTAAAATTTTAATTGGTAAACAAGTAAAGAAGATCTCCCTCACCAATGAGGTTGGGAAGCATCCAATTCTTTGAGGGTCTAAATAGAACAGAAAGGCAGAGGAAGAGGAAATTTCCTTTCTGTTTGAGTGGGTGCATCCATCTTCTCCTATCCTGGAACATTGTTCTTCTTGGTTCTTGGGCGTTTGAACTAGGACTAAATTACCCCACTAGCTTTCCTGGTTCTCCAGTTTAAAGATGTCAGATCATGAGACTTCTCAGCCTCTGTAATCACGTGAGCCAACTGTTATAGTTCCAAAAATAACTATTTCTCTCTCTTCTTTCTCTGTCTCTCTCTGTGTGTGTGTGTGTGTGTGTGTGTGTGTGTGTGTGTATGTGTGTGTCTCATACTGGTTCTGTTTCTCTAGAGAATCCTGAGCAAAACAGCAGTTTCTCTTAGAGCTTGGGAGACAGCACTCTTGAATTAGAATGTCCTGAACTCATCCTAGCTTTACAGCTATTATGAATGTTAGCAAAGTACTTAACCTCTTGCAGCCTTGATTTCTTCACGGTCAAAAAGGGATAAAATATTTTCACCTAATGAGTTTTCTGTGGTTGTGAGAAGCAGATACGCTAGATAGCATTTGTCAAAGTACCTGGCATACCTGCTGACACGAAGTAAGCAAACACTCAATAAAGATTAAAATTTAAGACAAAAGAATTAATATTTTTTATAAGCAGCATGGAGGATGGGAGGTCACAATCGAAATCTCCAGGGACAAAATGAGTAAAAACATAGAAGGCAAAAAAAAAAAAAAAAGGAAGAAATGTGTTTGTGAAACAGAATATAATTGATGGTAGGATGTAAGCTGATTTGAAAGGGAGGGAGTAGAATGCAGAGTGTCAGGCTGATGGTGTGAGAATAATTGAAGTGAGGTATGACAGGTGGCCCTGATATGGTATTGCTCACAGAGGCTGAATTAACTGGGCGGGAGCAGAGTTGGCCAAGGGAGAACTGGCAGATCTTGGCAACTCTTGAGTTATGGTCTGGAAAGGGGTGGGCTAACTCTAATCTTATGCTTTTGCCTTCTGTGTAATAGTATCCTTCATAGAGAAAGAAAAAACAAACAAAAATATAAAGGTTTCTATTTTAAAAATGTATGTATATATACATATATATCTTCGGTTTGGTGCAAAGTAAACTTCAGTTGATGAATGTGGAGCTTGAGAAGGAAGTTTTGTTACAGCAAATCTAACAGTGGGTTGAGTGCTCAACTTGTTCTGAATTCTATAATTATATGTTCTTTATAATCCTCACAACATACTCTGAAATAGAAATCATAAAGATTATTATTTTGCAAATGAAAAAACTGAAGTTTCAGGGGTTTTGCAACTTATCTAAAGTCATGAAGCTACAATGTGACTAAGCAAGAATTCACACCTAGGCCTAATTTCAGCCACCCATGATTTTATGTAGTATACAGTACTGTCTCTCTTGAAAACAATCAATCCAAATAAGTTAAATCCATTGTAACATCTTAGTGTATGATGGTAAAAACAATCTAGATAATGATACAAAGTGATATCTTCAGTAAATTATCAATTACTGTAAAATGTCTGTTTTACTAGTAGTAGTTTTGCTAATAAGTATTAATCTCTAACAGACAGTTCACACTTAACCAATCCGTTTGATAATCAGTTCATTTATTATAGAGCCTTAACACAGTTATTATGTAGCTCTTTAAGGGTCTGAACTAAGAGGACAGCATTTTCAAAGCTGGGGTTTATAACAAGAGAAGATCATAGAATTGATGAGAGTTGATCTCTACACATAAGGGAATAATGAGTCTTTTTTATCTAAGAGAACTGGAAAGTCTGCTTTTTGAAAGGGTTCCTTGGCAATATAGATATTACCTCTGTTTTACAGATGAGGAGAAGGTTCTGTGGTCCTTTTCAAAAGCACATAGAAAAAGTGTTGGAACCGAGATTTAAGTTTGGACATGTTTTATTTCCATCCTAGAACTAGAGATGGATCATGAAGAATTGACAAGATTTGATCTTTATTTTCAAATAAAATACAGTCCAGTTGAAGAGTCAGGTATGTAAACACACACACACACGAAAAGAAATAGAAGATGGAACAATTGAGCTCATTTGGGTAAAACTATTATATAAGCTCGAGTAAGAAAGCTCAGTAGGATTTTAGTCAGACAAAAGAAGGGAGTAGAAGGAATTTCAGACCAAAATGATCAGTTGTCAAGGCATGCTGTTACTAAATGGTGTGTATTGAGAACAGGGGGCATTCCATTTGTCTGTAGCATGGGATTTGAGGAGATTGAAGGCAGAAGAAGGGCTACATTGTGAATAAGCTGAAATTTCAAACTAAAGGTTTTGAATTTAATTTGGTGATGAGTAGGAAAAAGTTAAGTGACAGAAGTAGATGAATTCTAAAATTCTTAAACTATATGTCTATAAAGGAGGCATAGTGTAAAAGTTGACAGGCATATGATATATACAGAAATATGCTGATTTTCCTTTTCTATTTCCAAGACTGACACAAGTAAAAGTAAAGCCATCATACAAGAGTACATTAGTGAAAACATCACTGCCTGTCAAAACATTTAGAAGAAGGAAAGAAGAAGATATTTTTAGTCTGTGATTGTAATAGAATAGCTGTGAAACAGTTTGATATTCTAGTCTAACAACTTTATGAAGCCACAGCAATGACTACTTTTATCTTCCTCATCAAAGATGATGCACTTTTAATGCTCAAACTATGGCCAAGAACTTGGTCGGTTTCCAAGTCAGCAAACAGAACTAATGGATTTGAGCCCATAGAGTGGCTATCCTAAGAAACTTTCCAAGGTGAAGTGATCTTTATTATAATAAAAAGGAAACTATGGTAACTAGGCATAAAAAATTAAAATAAGTAAGCAGTAATCTAAAAGGTACTTATATTGATAACGGTGGATACATAAATGTAGCATTCTTGGGGTAGCTCCTGGAACAGATTCGAACACTCAAAAATATGTGTGTCCTCTGGTTTGAAAGAGCTCTTGTACACACTGCAGCGTTATCACATGAGCACTAATAGGACTGGAAATTACACAGTATGTCCTAGAAAGATTGCCTACTAATCCAGTGACTTTCAGTTGAAAGTATGGAGGTAGGAAAAAAAAATAGAGAACAATTCAGAGAGCTAATGCCATGAAACTAGAGAACCAGTAAATAGTGATGTTAAACAGATAATAGATTTCCTGGATTGAAGACTCTTCAGGTTAGAATATTTTAATTTTCAAATTAGTAATCAACACACGTTAAAGGTAGAATACTGATTTCATTTGTTTAATACTGTAGAAGCAATGAATGCAGAAATCATAAAGAAATTTTATAGTCTATATAGAACCATCATTTTTTATCTTTGCTACATCAAACTCTACCCATCTTTTTTTTTTTTTTTTTTTTTTTTCCAAGAAGATAAAGTATAATTAATGTATCCAAGAGTTATTCCCTGGTATAAAGCCCTGTCTTCAGTGCCATCCAATCCAAGTGAGGAAAACAAGGAGAGGTGGGTTAGAGGAAAGAGTGTCAGTAAGGAGAAAACCAGTAATTCCTGCCACAATTTGTATAAGCTGATATTGGTCAGCCTTTGGAAATGACATCTTAAAGTTGTGGATTCTGGCACTCACCCTGTTCTTGATTAAAATATAACGTCTCAATTATCTAACTGTCTTTTCACCAACTGCACTAAGTTCTGCAATAATAGGGACACTATTTAACCACCTCAGCACTTCTGGTAAGAAAGCAGCTACTGGCTGGTCTCTTATTGGGAGACATTTTTTTTTTTCCTTCTGAATCTCAACACAATTTCCTTCACTCCTCTACCTTAAATTTGCTAGCATTAAAATAATGTATAGCATCTCTGCAAAATGGATATTTATAAGATTCCTACCCCTCTCCTTAATGTCACTTCACTGAATATAACAATAAGCCTCTGTTTCTTTTTTAAAAATATGTTAACAATAGTAATAGCAGCAACCACGTACTGAGTGCTTACCTTGAGCCAAGTATTATGCCGAGAGCTTTTGGATATCCATTTAATCCTCACAAAAGTTATCTGGGGTACCATGGTCATTCTAACAGCTGGGGAATCAGGTAAAGGTATGAGTAACTGTCCCATGATTTCATAGTTATTCCTAATGGGTTGGGATTTAGCCGAATATCATTAGATATCAAAGACCTTTCTTTTAATCAGTGATTCCCAAATTTCTATCTCTTTGAACATTAATTCCTTAGGTTGCTCCACAAAAATAAATAAATAAATAAATAATCTGAGATCAAATAAATTTAATAAACACTGCATATTATGTTTTCCCTTGGAGATTTAAAATGCGTATTAGGGCAATAAAAGTTGTAAAAAGGCATACAGTCAAGAAACCAGTTTAATTTTGATTATCTATAAATTTTCCTAATTTATTTGAGCATTTAAAAGCACGTATTCTCTATAAATTATCTTATACATCACCGACTTTGGAAAATATTGCCATGTTTTTTTCTCTTGAGTCAATAATTATAAATCTCTTTGACTTCCCATTGTCTACTTTTTTACCTGTATATAAGACTTGCTTAATTATTCCACCTTCTAAAGCTTATCTTAATGGAAGTGGTGCCACCCTCTTTTGACCAGAAAGCTCCTATTGATAGATGAGTAAAGTTGTAACTAAACAATAATCTTATCTCCTTACACTCCTCCCTTTCCTTATCATCTTCTCTCCATCCCCTGTCTTGGACCCTACTAATTTTGACTGGATCTTGAAGTTATAGCTAAGACATGGTCTGCACCAGAAGGTGTCCCAGAAACACATTACCCATCAGGTTGAATGAGAATCTTATCTCCTATAGTACTATAGTACATAGTTCTGAATGGTATGTGGCTTTCAATTCAGCTCTTGAACACATCAGTATCTGCTACAAAGAAATGTGTAGAATAAGGAGCATGGAATCACAAAATTCATAGACTTCATGGAGACAGTGAATCCAACATAAATTTTACACTCTCAAATAACTACTCTGGCAGATCAAACCCCTTTATTTCTTGAAAAGGTATTTACAAATTAAAATTAAAGCTCTTCACATTGGCCTTTGAGACTGTTAGCAATATGTACCCTATGAACTGTTGTGGCTTTTAGATTTGTAATTCTTTTTTTTTCCAGCTCAAGTCTTCTCATTCTTTTTCTACACACGCAGCACGAATATGAGAATGAATATAGGGACAGGCAGAATACCATTAAGCAAAAAAGCGAACACTACCAAGTTAATTTGCTATCTTATGCCTCATTTTCCCCATCTGTAGCCTAAACAAAAAGTAACATTCACAATTGTTATTGTTGTGAAATCACCTGGCACCTAATTAGTGTTTAGTCAACGTTAGCATTCTTTTCAATGTCAAAACCTTTATTCATGCCCTTCTTGCCATCTGAACCATAATTTGCTAAGACTCTGAAAGGTTAAGGTTGTTATGAGTTTATTTATAAAGCTTGCCTTTAAAGTCAACCAGAGTGAAACAATAGAAAGGATATAGTATTTGCAATTAGACAAACCTAGACCTGGACTCTTGCCATCTCCATTTCTTGACTATGTGACTGTAAGTTATTTAACCTCCCAAAAGTTCAGTTTTCCTATCTCTAAAGTCAGGGGTATAACATCTACCTCATGAGGTTACATCAGGCATTAACTGGAATAGCAAAAAAGAAATGTCTAGTATTGTGCTACTGTTAATCTCTATCATTTTGTGCAGCATTCAACCATAGCATTATTTCTTGACAAATGTTGTGACTGGGTAAGAAAATGTTTCTTCCAGTTAATGCTAGATATTAAACTGAAGGAAATCTACCAGGGTGTCCTAGAAGTTGCTAAGATTTACCAGAATTGATTTTAGCTCTTCCATGTAGGTTTGGGGAGTGCTGCAGTCAGGAGGGACAGAAGAATGTGCAAATGGAAACAGATGAATATTCCAGGCTTCCAGGGTTCATGCAACCCAATCATCAAACTCATATTCCCAGAGCAAGGCTACTTATCCCTGTCAAGCTTGGCAGAGGAACAAAGAATTCATGAGCTATCCGTGCCACAGAATTAGAGACTGAAGCCTGGAATTAAATCAAAGATGGCATTTTGCCCTTCCCCTAGGTAGTGAAGCTATGTACTTGTGTAATGTCTTGTTTCTTCCAAATTTCAGAATGCATTTCTGAGAGTAGGGACATGGGAAGAACCTTTTCACTCAATGGATGAGTTACTGTACCTGATGCTTCAGTTTTTCTACTTGCTGCTAAAGCTTCACTTTTTCAATCCGTCCAGCAAGTATCATTCTAGATTGACCTTCTTCAGTTTCCTTTATCATGACGTTCAAGAACTGATTTATATCACACCAATACTTATTGGCCCAGATTCCAAAACCATATATAATGACCCTGATATTTTTATTAGCATATTTTCTAATTTCTAGACTTCTTAGTTAGTCAACACACAGAAGAACTGTAAATTGCTCCTCTTGTAATAAGTTTCTGTTCTAAAAATAATAAAGGAGCTTACTGATGCCATGAACAACTGCTTCAAGTAAAAACAACATAAGCCATAGGCACAATTCCTGTATAATCTATTGATTTTGTTTGTTTATTTGTTTTGTTTTGTTTTTTGTTTTCTGAGATGTAGCCTTGCTCTGTCACCCGAGCTGGAATAGAGTGGCACGATCTCGGCTCACTGCAACTTCCACCTCCCTGGTTCAAGTGATTCTTCTGCCTCAGCCTCCTGAGTAGCTGGGGTTACAGGCACGTACCACCACACCAGGCTAATTTTTGTATTACTAGTAGAGACATGGTTTCATCATGTTGGTCAGGCTGGTCTTGAACTCCTGACCTTGTGACCCACCTGCCTTGGCCTCCCAAAGTGCTGGGATTACAGACGTGAGCCACCGCGCCTGGTCGAATATATTATTTTGTAATACCTTACTTTTAAAAATAGCTTTATTGAGATATAGTTAACATATCTTACAATTCATCTCTTTAAAATGTACAATTAGTTTTAGTGTATTTGTAGAATTGTGCAGCCACCACTAGAGTTCATTTTAGATTTGTATCACCTCAAAAAGAAACTCTCTACCCATTAGCAGTTACCCTGTCATCCCCCTCCCAACTAGACAACCACTAACCTACTTTAATTCTCTATGGCTTTGCATATTCTGAATATTTCATATAAATGGAAACACACAATTTGTGATCTTTTAGAATTGGCTTCTTTCACTAAACAAAATATTTATCCATGTTTTACCATGTATCCATACTACATATTTTTTGCTATCAAATAGTATCCTATTGTATAGATATACCACACTTTACTTTTCCATTCATCAGTCCATGTATATTTGTTTCCATTTTTTGAAATAATGAATAATGTGTACAAGTTTTTGAGTGGATATATGTTTAATATTTGGAGGAACTGCCAAACAATTTCTAAATTGGCTTTTGCAAGCCAATGCCACATTTGAAGTAGAAAAGAAAGTTAATTTTGTAAGCTTAATAAATTATGGTTCTTATTATCATTAGAAAAAGATGAACCAGAGGGATTGACAACAGGTTACAGAAACAGTGAGAAGTCCAGTGTTAAAATTTATTTTTTTAACCTCTAGTCCTGTGTTCTTCCACCTATAACTTTCTGAACCAAGCATATTGCAAAGTATGATGATGTTGCTCAGGTCATTTCATCTTATTTTGTTCCAAGCCTCATTTAAATTGTGTAAAAGGACCCAGTATGATATACAAAGCCATTTGTAAGAGAGAGGACAGAATAGGAAAGTTCCAGGTTATGCAATAATAAACTAAAATGGTATTTCTCCAATTTCTAAAGAAAAAAATCCTCTCAGATATAGTGATTAAAGCCAAATTAGTAAGTCTTTGTGATGAATTGAAATGCTTAGCTGTGGTGAGTCTTATAGAATTTTGAGATTTTGAGGGAGAGCAAGAATACTCAAGGTGAGGTGAAATTATTATCAAGCTTTAGTGTATATGAACACTACCTGGACTTACTTGTTAGAACTGTATATTCCTGGAACCTGTGACATGCATCCTGCGGAGATTCTGACCCAGTGTGTGTGGGGTGGGGCCAAGGAAGCTGCACTTTCAACAGGTACATGGGGATTGTTATATCAGATATCCTATGGATAGTATTTTTTGGTAATACTGGTAGGATAGACTGAGTTTTGAAATTAAATAGGTGAAATGTAAATTCTTGCTTACCCATTGGCTTGGTAACACTGGACAGTTTCATAGAATAGATGCACAAATTTTCAGTTTCATTAACAATAGTCACTTCACAGAGCTTCCGTGAAGATTCACTGATAAAACCCATTACATATCATTACATATATGTAAAGGATCTGGCTTTAGCTAATGTTGGCTCCCTTCCTGCTTCCATAAACCAGAGTCATAAGGGATTGGTAGAAATAGGGCTTATACGACTGTGCAAAATGATTGTTGCTTTATCTTTTTTCCTTGAGACCAAACTCACCTCTTCTCTTGATTTCTTCATTGTGAGCATCCTGCCTCAGCCCATGAGAAATTTAAAAACACTCTCATTTAGGTGAACTAGCTGCAGCTGCAAACCTGATGGCAGGAACAAGGTACTATATATGCCCAATGTTGATTAGCATCACTGCAGCTCATTATTCTGATCAGCCAGAAGCAATTTACAATCATTTAACGCAAGTGCACATCATTTTCATAATTGACTTGCAGGCGCTTTGACACAACAACTTGTTGTAGCTGTCAATCACTGTCAAAAGATGGAGGAGGAGGCCCTTCTGGAGAGAAAAGCAAAGGCACAGTGCCTGTCCACAGTGGACTGACTGTGGCCAGACAGGAGCTCAATGCGCAACAGTCTGTCTATACATCCTTTTCTAAGTTGCTATTTTTCAGACCTTAGAGAATAATCTCTTCTAGATGGAGAAAAGGACCAGAGAGAAGGCAGGAATCAGTGATGCTATTACCTAGTTTAAAGAAACATGCAATAAGAATGACAGGTTTGAGACATACCTTTCTGACCCTCAGATTTTAATATTTGTTCTTATTTCCTCTTCTATAACATCTCTTATTTTTCTAGCTATAATGCAAAAAATACTTGGCGGGCAAAATCATTCATTCTTCGAAAGAATTATACATTTTTGGATGACTCCAGAGACATTATATAGCAGATAGATAGATAGATAGATAGATAGATAGATAGATAGATAGATAGATAGATAGGGCTTAAATATTTTCTGAAACAAATAGGAATAAGAATGTTTAAAATGTGTGTATTTCATATAATATTTATTTGAATAACTGTGAAAGAGAACATGGTCTAATTTTTGTATCCATAATACCTAAGAAAGTGTGGAGTGTGAGAATATAGTAAATGACCTTGAAACAAAAATATAACAACAACAACCAAACAAAAGCAAAATGTTGAATAACTGGTGTTAAATAGACGTTACTTCCCAAATATATTATTAGATTTGTCTTAGCAAAATGACATGAACAATATCAACCATAAAAGATTTTCATGCAAATTATAAGAACCAATTATTTTAAAAGCACTTTGAAAAGTACAAAGTTGGGAGCACAGAGCAATGTAAAAAAACAAAAAAAGCAAAGGGGTCTTCATGATGAAGTTGGCTTGGGTTCTAGTTTTGCCAAAAATGGGCGGTGTAACTTAAATACATTATTTTTATTTCTCAAATAAATAAACCTAACATTAGGAGTTGTGATAACTAAATAATATAATGCATATAATATGTAAACAAGATTCTCTGTATGCAATGGGTGCTCGATAAATGGTACTTGTAATGTTTATTGAAGATTCATATAAATGTAAGGGGAAATAAACTCTTTGTCGTCTATTAGGTAAAAGTTTTAAATGTCAGTTATTTGAAAGAAACAACTTCAATGAACTGTTCAATGCATCTTTGTTTTTAGTCATGTGATTGCGGTTTTTTGAATACTGCCCTGTGCTAGACCCATGTAAATAAACATACAATCATCTGAGATAGCCTCAGCACATCTGGAAAGGCGCACTTAACATAAGAAAGCGGGAAAGTGAAACACAGATGTTCAGAATGCCAGGTTGCATGGTCCAAACTCAGTGTGTGAGCATTTCGAGATGGTAGTGACAAAAGCTGAGCTACTTTCTCTTTTACCTGGTTGTAAATACTAAAAGGTGGCTTTGTTTTCTATACAGTAGTCATTAACCACGTTTTTTGAAGAGATCCTATAGCAGGCTAGGTTGTGTACAACGAACACATGCTAGATATTATTTCCAGGAGAGCAGAAAATATCATTCTTTATTTTTGTTATTTACCCTGAGGATCAGGAGCAGTTCTTTGAAGATTAAAAGGTTTTCATAACTATTTGTTAATGTGTGAATAAAATCAACTTTCTAAAATTTAGAGCACTGAATAAATTGCACTTGTATATCCTGGGTTTGCATGTTTTTTCCCTCATTTATCACAGATTAACATGCTGCTTTTTTATGAATGCCAGTACCTCTTAGTATCTAGTAAAGGCCAAAAGGATAGGTACCTTCTTTTACTCTTCTCTTAGAACCCAGATCCATGACAAATGCCTACAATTTGTATTCATTTGTTGTACGTCTGTATTCTCCTTTTATACATTTTTAGAGTTTCCTAAATGCCCTGAATTGTGAACATTCACTGCCATGTGTGTGCATGTGTGTACATGTACATGCATATGGACTTACTCAGCACTATTTGAACTGTTGGAGTGTTTAAATCTGTAGGCTTATGTCTTTTAATGCTCTGGAACATTCTCAGCCATTATTTCTTTAAATATTGATTCTCCTTCATTTTTTTTTTTTTTGTTTCCTTTTTTGTGGAACTTAAAATAGATGGATATAGAAATTCTGGATCTGTCCTCCGTAGTGTTTAACTTTTCTTTCATAATTTCCATTTTTCTCTTTGCACTGCTATCTGGGATAATTGTTAACTCAATCTTTCAGAGTATTAGTTCACTATTTAACTGGATCAAGTCCACTTTTCAGTTATCTATTTTGCTGTAGCTGTGATTGTTTATTTACATTATCTCTAATTGTTTTTATTTTATAACTGTCTAATTGTTCTGTATATCTTCTGTTCTGAAATTATATAAGCGAATTCCTCATTCCTCATTATGTATCAGATGATATAAAATATTATCCTTCCATTTATATTTTAAGGAGCTATTTCTTCTACTTATATTTTAGATTTTAGATCTTGTTACATTTGCCTTCTCTGAATTTTATATTATTGTTTTGTTATATTCAAACTTTACCTTTCTCCCTTTATTCTTCTCATCACAATTTAAAGATGCTCATTTTTCCACTTAAAAAATAAATCTCATAAATTCTGTACATTATATTTTTGTTGGATGCACAGTTTACAAATATTTTCTCTCACTCTATAGGTGGTCTGTTTACTCTGTTGATAATTTCTTTTGCTGTGCAGAAGCTCTTTAGTTTAATTAGGTCCTGTTAGTCAATTTTTGTTTTTGTGGCAATTGCTTTTCGAGTCTTTGTTATAAAATCTTTGCCAGGGCCAGTGTCCAAAATGGTATTTTCTAGGTTTTATTCTAGGGTTTTTATAGTTTTAGATTTTACATTTAAGTATTTAACCCTCCTTGGTTGAGTTTTTATATGGCAAAGTAAGGTGTCTAGCTTCAGTCTTCTATATAGAGCTAGCAAGTTATCCCAACACCATTTATTGAACATGAAGTAATTTCTCTGTTGCTTGCTCTTGCAGAGTTTGTCAAAGACCAAATGGTTGTAGGTGTGCAACTTTGTTTCTGTGTTCTCTAACTTGTTCCATTGGTCTATGTGTCTGTTTTTGTACCAGTACCATGATGTTTTGGTTATGATAGCCTTGCAGCATAGTTTGAAACTGGGTAGTGTGATGCCTATAGCTTTGTACTTTTTGCTTTGAATTATTTTGGCTATTCAGGCTCTTGTTTGGTTCCATATGAAGTTTAGAATGGTGTTTCCTAATTCTTTAAAAAATGTCATTGGTATCTCAATAGAAATAGCATTGAATCTGTAAATTACTTCAGGAAGTATGACCATTTTAACAATATTGATTCTTATGGAATCTATAAGGAACTTAAGTTAGCAAAAAACAAACAACTGTTAGAAAATGGTCAAAGGACATGAATAGACCCTTCTCAAAAGAAGACATACATGTGGTCAACAAGCATATGATGAAATGCTCAACATTGCTAATAATTAGAGAAATGCAAATCAAAATCACAATGAGATACCATCTCATTCTCACACCAGTCAGACTGGGTATTATTAAAAAGTCAAAAAATAACAGATGCTGGTGAGGTTATAAAGAAAAGGAAACACTTATACACTGCTGGTAGGAATGTAAATTAGCTCAGCCACTGTGAAAAGCAGTTTGGAGATTTCTTAAAGTACTTAAAATGAACTACCATTCAACCCAGCAATTCCATTACTGGGTATATACCCAAAGGAATATACATTGTTCTA
Source organism: Rhinopithecus bieti (assembly GCF_001698545.2). NCBI lineage: Eukaryota > Metazoa > Chordata > Mammalia > Primates > Cercopithecidae > Rhinopithecus > Rhinopithecus bieti. Next base: position 429,907 of record NW_016813246.1, read on the forward strand.
CCATAAAGACACATGCACACATATGTTCATTCCAACACTACGTTCACAATAGCAAAGACATGGAATCAACCTAAGTGCCCATCAGAGGTGAACTGGATAAAGAATACACAGTACAAATACACTGTGGAATACTGTGCAGCCATTACAAAATATTATGTTCCTTGCAGTAACATGGCTGGAGCTAAAGGCCATTATCCTAAGAGAATTAACACAGGAACAAAAAACCAAATACTGCATAATCTCACTTATGAGTGGGAGCTATACATTGACTACACACAGACACAAAGAAGGGAACAGTAGACACCAGGCCCACTTGAAGGTAGGTGAGAGCAGGGTGAGGACTGAAAAACTATCTATCGGATACTATGCTCATTACCTTGGTGTTGAAATAATCTGTACACCAAACTCCGCAACACACAATTCACCCATGGAACAAATCTGCACACATACCCACTGAACTTAAAAGTTGGAAAAAAAATAAAAATTATCGTCTTTCAATGACACATTACTTATGCAACCCTCATCTCTCTCTTCAATATCTAAAGCCATTGAACAAATGTTCTATATATATATATATATATATATATATATGATCTATTTTTCCATCCTTCATTAATTTCAAACTGGTTTTAGCTCCCTTATTGATACGGTTTGGCTGTGTCCCTACCCGAATTTCAACTTGAATCGTAGTTTCCATAATCCCCACCTTGTCATGGGAGGGACCCCGTGGGCGGTACTTGAATCATCGGGTCAGTTACCTCTGTGCTGTTCTCCTGATAGTGAGTTAGTTGTCATGTGATCGGATGATTTTATAAGAGGCTTTCCCCTCCTTCACTCTGCACTTCTTTCTGCTGCCATGTGAAGAATGATGTGTTTGCTTCCCCTTCTGATATGATTGTAAGTTTCCTGAGACTTCTCCAGGCCTGTGGAACTGTGAATCAATTAAATCTCTTTCCTTTATAAATTACCCAGTCTTGGGTATGTGTTTATTAGCAGCATGAGAATGAACTAATACTCTTATCAACTACCCAATATTGGTAAGTAGAATAAAATGTTTGTTGTTGTTCCGTTTTACTTGTTTTCTTGCATATTAATTATTGTTGACACTCTCTTTTCTTAGCTTCCATGATGTTACTGTTGGTTTCTCTCTTACCTCTCTGGATTCTCCTTTTCAGTCTTATTTGCATGCTCATATTCATTTACTCTGCCACCATACGTTGTGACACCACAGAGAGTTTTGTTCTCTTCTAACTCTCTATTTTTCCTATAGGATCAAAATTATATACCTGGGTCAGATAGATTCCTCCATACAGATGAGTTTGCATATCCAATACAGAATTCTCCTAAGAGCTCTAGGCCTCCATCTAGTTTCTATAACTTGGCACAACCATCCCTTCTAGCTCAGCCAATCACACACTTAAGGACATTTCATGGCATTTTTCTATCTTTCACCTCTCTAAATATAATCAATCATTGCTATGATCTAAATGATTATACATCCCCAAATTCATATATTGAAGCTCTAACCCCCAAGGTGATAGAATTAGGAGGTGAGGCCTTTTGGGTGATTATTAGGTACCCTTACAAAAGAACCCCCAAAGAGCTGCCTTGCCCTTTCCATCATGTGAGCACACAACTACAAGTTTCTTTCTACAAACCAGGAAGCACACCCTTACCAGACACTGAATCTGTCGTCTCCCTAATTTTGAACTTCTTAGCCTCCAGACCTGTCAGAGATATATTTTTTTGCATTTATAAGCCATCCAGTCTATAGTATTTTGTTACGGCAGTCCAATGGACTAAGACGATTATCAATACCTATCATCTTTACCTCGAAATACCTCTCAAATCTATCATCTTTCTTCTACCTTTTCTACTGTTTCTCTAGTTCAAGCTGTTAGCATTTCTCATTTTGGCCTCTGGGCTAGATTCCTAATTAATGCTCCTGTCCACTTTGCCATCTTTCAACCTGTTTCCACATTTTAGCCAGAACCACCTTCTAAAGATTAAAAACCATATCATTCTTTTATTTAGGCATAAGACTTTCTGCTGTTGTTTGGATACAAACCAAAATCCTCAATATGATTAACAAGGTCCTCTATGATCTGGTCCTGACTCCATTAGCCTTGTTCAACACTATGATTTCACTTGCTCTCTGAACTCTGACCATACTAACCTTTCAATCCTTAGACTGTGACCTCTTCACCTCTAAAATCATATCTTTGCACACCTTTTTCCTGCCTGGAATTTCCTTTCTAGTCCTCCACATGTAGTTAATGACTACAATCCATCAAATCTCCTCTAAAATATGAGCTGTGCAGGCTTACCTTCCCTCACCCCTAGACTGCTATAGTGCATCTTCTCTGTGTGACATTTAACACGGTATATTGATAAATGGTATATATTTCTTTGTGTGGTTAGCTGGTTGACGACTACCTACACATCTGGACTATGAACTGCTTTCACAGACCCTATTTAGCTCAGCCTATTGAGCAAATAGGAGACACTTAAAAATATTTTTTGGTAAATGATTGAAAATCTTTGAATAAAATGTTTCATGGATTTGATGTTTGCTATAATGGTTGATTCCCTTATAGTTTCTGTCTGCTGTCACAAATTACTTTTAGTTTTTGGATGGACTAGAAGATATTTTAGGAACTCTATGTACATCAGCAGAAAAGAGATGACATATTAAAACTGGGTAAATTTGAAGAAAGTTTAATAAGAAAGGATTTACACAGGAGTGAGATGGGTATAGAGAAATCACAAGAGACAGTAATAGCAGTCAGAGTGGACGGGAGATCACTGTCTTCCCTCCCGTCAGTTTGCTAACTGTGATCTTCATTTACTAAACCCAATCAGAAGACAGAAAAAGAGAGCCTGCTGTTATAGCCTGCACAGAGCAGTTTCCCTGGGCAAAAAGAAGAATGGAAAGAATGGATTTTAAGGAACAAATGAAAATTTCCAATACATTGCACAAAACTGATGACATGTAGAACAGTCATTTGTTTGCTTCTTCATTAATTTTTATTTACTGATTTCGTAAAAGCCTGAAGTTGCCTTTAGTAGGTAATGCTTTCCCGTGTTGACTCTCACTTCCAAAAAGCACATGCAAAAAACTGAAAAAACTGAAAAAAAAAGTTAAGAAATCTGCCTTTCAAAGTAGGTACAGCTATCTGAATAAGATATCTGTCTGGCCTTGTTTTCTCTATTCTTCCATATTCATTATAGGACTGAAAGATTCAGATGTTTCTTTGTAATCACCTTGCTTGTCAGGGAACTCCTTTCCTCATCTCAGCAATGAGGAAGCAATTCTAGCAAGGAGAATGAGAAAAAACTTTTTTCTCTCTCTTATACTCTCATATCATGGATAAAGTTGTTTTTCTTATGTGTACCAGTTATTTTTCATAATATTTCTGTTCTTGGTTTTTTGATCCTTTCTTATTTCTTCTTGAAATTTAAAAGGCAAACAAGTAATATAAAGCAAAAGCACTTAACACAACACTTCATTTTCTTTAGAGGCCAAATGACTCACTACCACCTTTAGGAAAAGTTCACAATGGTTCTGCATGATCCTACTATAAACTTCATTTTTAAGACTGGCGATAAAATCCATACATATTTCTCCACACAGTTTGCCTTAAATTGTACCCCATTGATAATGATCTCCATATAACAAGAAAAAGCTCCAATTAAGAATTTTGAAGGAAAAGCTCCACAACATTTGTCTAGGCAATAATATTTTGGATTTGACTTCAAAAGCTCAGGCAACAAAAGTAAAAATAGATAAATAGTATTACATAAAACTGAAGTTTTTGCACAACAAAGAAAACAATTAACAGAGTCAACATACAGATTGAGAGAAAATACTTGCAAGCCATACATTTGATAAGATGTTAATATCCAAAATATATAAGAAACTAACACAACTTAATAGAATAAATACAAATAACATAATTTTTAAATGGGGAAATGGACTTGAATGTACATTTCTCAAAAGAAGACATGCAAGTGACCAAAAATACATGACAAAATGTTCAACATCACTAATCATTAGAGAAATGCAAATTAAATGAGACACTGCCTCACACCTATCAGAATGGCTGTTATCAAAAAGATAAAACATAGATGTTGGAAAGTATATGGAGAAAAAGGAATCTTTGCACACTGTAGTGGGAATATAAATTACTACAGCCCTTATGGAAAACTGTATATAGGTTCCTCAAATAACTAAAAATAGAACTACCATTGTATCCAGTAATCCTACTACTGGCTATATATCCAAAGCATCTGATGTGGTTTGGCTCTGTGTCCCCAACCAAATCTCATACTGTGGCTCCCACATGTTGTGGAAGGGACCCAGTGGGAGATGACTGAATCATAGGGGAGGGTCTTTCCCACATTGTTCTTCTGATGGTGAGTGGGTCTCGTGAGATCTGATGGTTTTGAAACAAGGATTTCTCTACACAAGTTCTCTCTCTGCCTGCTGCCATCTATGTAAGATGTGACTTGCTTCTCCTTGCCTTCCACCATGATTGTGAGGCCTCCCCACACACATGAACAGTGAATTCTCCAATAAACCTCTTTCCTTTGTAAATTTCCCAGTCTCAGGTCTGTCTTTATCAGCAGTGTGAAAACAGACTAATACAGTGAATTCATACTGGGAGTTGGGCATTGCTAAAAGGATATCTGAAAATAGAGCAGTGACTTTGGAACTGGACAACAGGCAGAGGTTGGAACAGTACGGAGGGCTCAGAAGAAGACAGGAAAATGTGGGAAAGGATGGAACTTTCTAGAGTCTTACTGAATGGCTTTGACAAAAATGCTAATAGTGATATGAACAATAAGGTCCAGGCTGAGGTGGTCTCAGATGGAGTTGAGGAACTTGCTGGGAACTGGAGCAAAGGTGACTTGCTACATTTTAGCAAAGACACTGGCCGCATTTTCCCCCGCCCTAGAGATTTGGTACTTTGAACTTGAGAGAGATGATTTAGGGTATCCGGTGGAAGAAATTTCTAAGCATCAAAGCATTCAAGAGGTGACTTGGGCACTGTTAAAGGCATTCAGTTTTAAAAATGAAACAGAGCATAAAAGTTTGGAAAATTTGCAGCCAGTCTAACAATGCAACCGAAAAGAAAATCTGATTTTCTGAGGAGAAGTTCAAGCCATCTGCAGAAATTTGCATAAGTAATGAGGAGCCTAATGGTAATCACCAAGATTTGGGGTAAAATGTCTCCAGAGCATGTCAGAGTCATTTGTGGCAGCCCCTCCCATTACAGGAATGGAGGCCTAGGAGGAAAAAATGGTTTCGTGTGCCAGACCCAGAGTCCCCATGCTGTGTGCAGCCTAGGGATTTTGTGCCCTGCATCCCAGTCACTCCAGTCATGGCTGAAAGGGGCCGATGCAGAGTGCAAGCCATGGCTTTGGAGGGTGCAAGCCTCAAACCTTGGCAGCATCCACATGGTGTTGAGTCTGTGAGCGTACAGAAGTCAAGAATTGAGGTTTGGGAACCTCTGCTTAGACTTCAGAAGATGTATGGAAACGCCTAGATGCCCAGGCAAAAGTTTGCTGCAGGGGAGGGACCCTCATGGAGAACCTCTGCTAGGGAAGTGCAGAAGGGAAATGTGGGGTCAGAGCACACAATACAGAGTCCCTATTGGGGCACTGCTTAGTGGAGCTGTGAAAAGAATGCCACCATCCTCCAGACCCCAGAATGGTAGGTACACCGACAGCTTGCACTGTGCACCTGAAAAAGTCACAGACACTCAATGCTAGCCTGTGAAGGCAGCTGGAAAGGAGGCTGTACCCTGCAAATCCACCGGAATGGCACTGCCCAAGATGATAGGAACCTACCTCTTGCATCAGTGTGACCTGAATGCGAGACATGAAGTCAAAGGAGATCATTTTGGAGCTTTAATATTTGACTGGCCTGCTGAATTTTGGACTTGCATGGGGCCTGTAGCCCCTTTGTTTTGGCCAATTTCTCCCGTTTGGAATGGCTGTATTTACCCAATGCCTGTACCATCATTGTGTCTGGAAGTAACTAACTTGATTTTGATATTACAGGCTCATAGGTGGAAGGGACTTGACTTGACTCAGATGAAAGTTTGGACTGTGGACTTTTGAGTTAATGCTAAAATGAGTTGAGACATTAGGGGGCTATTGGAAATGCATGATTAGTTTTGAAATGTGAAGATATGAGATTTGGGAGGGGGCAGGGATAGAATGATGTGGTTTGGTTTTGTGTCCCCACCCAAATCTCATCTTATGGCTCCATGGTTCCCATGTGTTGCGGGAGGGACTGGGTGCAAGATGATTGAATCAGGGGGTGGGTCTTTCCCATGCGGTTCTCCTGATGGTGAATGGGTCTCAGGACAACTGATGGTTTTGAAAATGGGAGTTTCTCTGCACACGCTCTCTCTTTGCCTCCCTCCACCACATAAGATGTGACTTGCTCCTCCTTGCTTTCTGCCATTATTGTGAGGGTTCCCCAGCCACATGTAACTGTGAGTTCTCCATTAGACCTCTTTCATTTGTAAATTGCCCAGTCTCATGTATGTCTTTATCAGCAACATGAAAATGGACTAACGCAGCATCTGAAATCAGTATGTCAAAGATATATCTGTAGTCTCATGATTATTTCAGCATTATTTACAATAGCCAAGATACGGAATCAATCTAATAGCCATCAATGGATGAATGGATAAAGAAAACGTGGCATATACATAATGAAATATTATTCAGTCTTCAAAAAGCTCTGTCATTTGTGATAATATGGATTAACCTGGAGAACATTATGTTAAGTAAAATAAGCCAGGCATGGAACTACAAATACAACATGATCTCACTTATATGTGGAATCTAAAAAGGTTGAACTCATAGAAGCAGAGAGCTGAATGGTGGTTACCAAGGGATGGCGGCCAGAAGAAATGAAAAAATGTTATCAAAGGACATAAAGTTTCAGGTATACAGGGGGAACACATGATACATATTTGAGGTGATATATATGTATATATTAATTGGCTTGATTCAATTATTCCACATTGTATACATATATCATAGTATCACTTTGTATGCCATAAATATATATAATTATAATTTGTCAACATTTAATAAAAAATTAAAAAAAAATAATTTTGAATACTTAATCTTGGATATTCCCCTATCTAGCAGCACATCCAGTTCTGAGTTCTCGTCTTTAATCCAACCAGTCTCAATACCTGCCATGATGGCAAAGGTACTATATCCTTATGCAGCTCATTTCAAAGGGGGTCATCTCTAACTCTATTCTTTATTCCTTGCTTTATCCAAAAATCTATCTGATCCAGAATGCTATAGCCACCATTTATCAAAGGATTACTGTGGTTTGGGGACTACGTTAAGTGCTTTACAAATTATCCTTTTCAACCCTCACAACACTGTGGTATGTAGGTGCATATAGTTTCATGACCATATTTAATGACTAATCCCTCTGGCCATACCCTTTTGCTGTTTTGCTTTTCTGTTCCTCCTATTCAGATATAGGGACTTCTTTTCCTGTGTACTTAAATTGGGACTAATCTCATATCTTGAGAAATAGAATGTGGCAGAAGTAACAATGAGCGTGGTCTATATCCTTAGGCTTCTAAGGTCCCTAAAAGATCTTTCTCTGCTTTCCCGGAATGCTGCCCTGAGGCCACCAAATAAGGAAGTCAACCTAGGCTTACTGAGAGATAAGAGGTGAGGTGGAAAAAATGTAGGGCACCTCACATTATAGCCAGCACCAATTATCAGACATATGGATCATATGTCTTGGATGTTCCAGCCCAGCTAACGCTCCAGTCAAATGCCACACCAGGAGTTAGACCAGGCAAAGACACCAGATAAACTGGCCAGATACTTAGAGAAACAATAAATTATTGTTTTAAGCCACCAAGTTTTGGAGTGTTTTTTATATAACAAAGGCTAATTCAAACAGTAGGTATTATAGTTTTATTTATTTTATAACTGAGGAGAACAAGGCAGGAAAACATTTAGTATATGGTCCAAAAGAGCATACACATTCTATGGCAGAGCTAGAATTTGAATCCAGGCCTTTCTGAATCCAAATTTCATGCCGGAAGACACAGTGATACACTGCTTCTTTAAATTATTTCATAGTTTCTATAATTACTTTCAAATATTTAAAGGTGACCACCATGTGGCTCAAATTCCTTTGTCTTCCAAACTAGACATCCCATTTTCTTTTTAGTTTTCTTCATGTAACGTGCCTTCTGTTCTTACCCACATGGTGTCCTCTCCATTTGAAGACCTAACAATATATCCACCACTATGTAAGTGTTAGGAGTCAGAACTAAATGCTAGGTGGAATCAGACTACAATAGAATAGAGCAGAGTTTTACAAACTTTGACCTGTGTGCTAACTTTGATCTGCCACCTATTTTTGTATGAATCATGAACTAAACAAGCTTTTTAGATTTTTTAAATAGTTGAATAGAAAATCGAGAAAAGTAGTATTTCATGACACATAAAATATATATAAAGTTGCTGGGCGTGGTGGCTCACGCCTGCAATCCCAGCACTTTGGGAG
>NW_016813247.1:0-1768 GCF_001698545.2 Rhinopithecus bieti
AGTTTCCAAGCTGCGTAATGCAAAGAAAGCTTTATCTACGTAAGATGATTACACATATCACAGAGTAGTGCCCTAGAAAGCTTCTTTCCAGTTTTTGTCTGAGGCTATTTCCCTTTTCACCATCGACATCAACATGCTCCTGAATGTGACTTGGTACCTGTTTCTTGAAAAGGGTTTCCCCGACGCTGTATGAGAAGAGAGGTATAACACGCTGACTGGAATGCACAGGTCACAAAGCAGTTCCTCGGAAACCTTCTCTCCAGTTTCTGTCTGAACATCGTTCCTTTTTCCTCAAAGCCTCAAAGTGCTCCCGAATATCCCATCACATGCTAAACATACACAGGGCTAGAGAACTGCTCAATGAAAAGAGAGGCTTATCTGAGTGAGAGGAATTAAGATGACACAGAGCATTTTCAAAGAAAGCTTCCTTCTGGATTTTACCTGAGGATATTTCTTTCTCCATATTCTAAGGATTGTTCCCAGATGTTCTACCTCCGATTTCACAAAAACAGTGAATTCAAGCTGCTCAATCCACAGAATGGTTTAACTCTATGAGAGAAATACAGACGTCACAAAGCCGTTGCTCAGAACATTTCTCTGCTGGTTTCATCGAAAGATGTCTCCTCACTCACCACAAGGCTCCGGGCATCAGTAAATATCCCTTCACAGATTCTTGAAAGACAGAGTTTCGAAACTGGGCAATATAGAGTAAGCATTAACGTTTCTTCCTCGATTTTCTTTCAGTATATTTCACTATTTGCCATAGTCCTCAATGTGCCCTGAAATATCACTTTTTCGGTTTCACAGGAACAGTGTTCTAACACTGCCTTGTGAGAAAAGAGGTATAGGTCCCTGAGTGGAATGCGTACACCACAAAGTAATTTCTCAGAAAGCTTCTATCCAGTTTTTATCTGAAGATATCTCCTCTTTCAACGTAGGCCTGAATGTGCTCCCGAATGTCACTTTGTAGATCCATTCATGACAGAGTTTCCAAACTGCGTAATATAAGAAAAGTTTAACTATGCGAGATGAATAAGTATATCGAACACAAAACAGTTTCACAGAAATCTTTCCAGTTTTGTCTGAGGATATTTCCTTTTCACCTTATCCGTCCCTATACTCCCGAATGTCTCTTGGTAGCTTTTCTCCAAAAGGAATTTCAGAATCCTCTATATTAAGAAACGTATATTTCTGTGAGTGGAATGCACATGTCACAAGGCAGCTCCACAGAAAGCTTCTCTCAATTTTCTATGTGAAGACGTTTCCTTTCTCACCGTAATAGTCAAATCCCTCAAGAGTATCCCTTTTCAGACTAAGCAAAAACAGTGTTATGAGACAGCTCAATAAAAAGAGAAGCTTACCTCTGTGAGCGGAATTCACGTGACACAGAGCAGTTTCACAGAAAGCTTCCTTCTGGTTTCTCTCTGGGGTTATTACTTTTTCAGTATACTCTAAAGATCGTTTCCAAATGTCCTTTCTCAGATTCCACAGAAACAGTGATTTGAAACTGCTCCATCCAAAGAATGATTTAAAGTTATGAGATGAATGCAAACATCAAAAAAGAGTTGCGCAGAAAGCTTCTCTCCGATTTTCGATGGAAGACATTTCCTTGCCTCACACAGGCCTCCAGTCTCCACTTACTATCCCTTCGCAGAACCGTCAAAGTCCGACTTTCAAACAGGGAAGTGTAGAGTAAGATTTAACCCTGTGAAAAGAATGGACATTTGAGAGCAGTTTCTTCGAGTGCTTCTTTCTGCTTTTTATTGGA
>NW_016813247.1:6029-7840 GCF_001698545.2 Rhinopithecus bieti
TCTGAAGACGTTTCCTTTCTCACCGTGAGCCTCAAAGCCCTCCAGAGTATCCCGTCGCAGACTAAACAAAAACAGTGTTATCATACAGCTCAATGAAAAGGGAAGTTTAACTGTGTGAGCGGAATTCAAGTGACACAGCGCATTTTCACAGAAAGCTTCCTTCTGGTTTCTCTCTGAGGTTATTTCTTTTCCAGGATATTCTAACGAGCATTTCCAAATGTCCTTTCTCAGATTCCACAGAAACAGTGACTTCAAACTGCTAAATCCAAAGAATTATTTAACTCTATGAGATGAATACAAACATCACAAAAGAATTGCGCAGAAAGCTTGTCTCCAATTTTCGATGGAAGACATTTCCTTGCCTCACACAGACCTCCAGTCGCCACATACTATCCCTTCCCAGAATCCTCAAAGACCGACTTTCTAACTGGGAAATGCAGAGTAAGCTTTAACCCTGTGAAAAGAATGGGCATGTCAGAGAGCAGTTGCTTCGAGTCCTTCTTTCTGTTTTTTATTGGACGTCATTTCACCTTTCACCATAGTTTTCAATGTGCTCCGGATATCACTCTTTTGGTTTTACAGGAACCGTGTTCAAACTGTGCCTTATGAGAAGAAAGTTGTAACTCTCTGAGTGGAATGCACACATCACCAAGCAGTTTCTCAGAAAGATTCTCTGCAGTTTTCGTCTGACTATATTTGTTGTTCCACAATAGGCCCGAATGTGATCTCAAATATCCCTTTGTGGATCCACCCACGAGGGAGTTTCCATGCTGTGTAATATAAAGAAAGCTTCATCTATGTGAGATGAATAAACATAGCAAAAAGCAGAGTACAGTAAGCTTCTTTCCAGTTATAATCTGAAGATATTTCCTTTTTCACGATAGTCCAGAATGTGCTCCGAAAGTTCCCTTCGTGGATTCGTCCATGACAGTTTCCAAGCTGCGTCATGTAAAGAAAGATTTATCTATGTGAGATGATTTCACATAACACAGAGTAGTTTCCTAGAAAGCTTCTTTCCAATTTTTGTCTGATTCTATTTCCCTTTTCACCATCGGCATCAGCATGCTCCCGAATATCACTTGGTATCTGTTTCTCCAAAAGGGTTTCCCTGACGCTGTAGGAGAAGAGAGGTATAACACTGTGACTACAATGCACACGTCACAAAGCAGTTCCTCGGAAAGCTTCTCTCCAGTTTCGATCTGAACATATCACCATTTCCACCATTAGCCTCACAGTGCTCCAGAATACCCCATCACATGCTGAACATACACAGAGCTAGAAAACTGCTCAATGAAAAGAGAGGTTTAATGAGGTGAGAGTAATTAAGACAACACAGAGCAGTTTCACAGAAAGCTTAATTCTGGATTTTACATGAGGATATTTCGTTCTCCATACTCTAAGGATCATTCCCAAATATGCTTCCTCAGATTCCAAAGAAAACAGTGATTTCAAGCTGCTCAATCCAAAGAATGGTATAACTGTAGGAGATGAATACCCACATCGCAGAGCAGTTGCTCAGAACGTTTCTCTGCAGGTTTTTTTGGAAGACGTTACCTCGCTCACCATAAGGCTCTGGGCATCACTAAACATCTTTTCACAGATTCTTCAAAGACAGAGTTTCGAAACTGAGCAACAAAGAGCAAGCATTAACTATGTGAAGTGAATGCACATATCAGAGAGAAGAATCTTGGAATGCTTCTTCCCTGATTTTATTTCAGTATATTTCACTACTCGCCATACTCCTCAATGTGCCCCGAACATCACTTTTCAGTTTCACAGGAACAGTGTTCTAACACTGCCTTGTGAGAAAA
>NW_016813248.1:0-9061 GCF_001698545.2 Rhinopithecus bieti
CCCAGATTCATAAAACAAGTTGTTAGAGGCCTTCAAAAGACTTAGACTTCCACGCAATAATAATGGGAGACTTTAACACCTCATTCACAATACTAGGCAGATCATCGAGACAGGAAGTTAACAAAGATATTTGAGACTGAAGCCCAGCTCTAGATCAAGTGAACCTCATAGATATTGACAAAACCCTCCACCCTAGACAAGAGAATATACATTCTTCTGATCAACATAGAATCACATGGTGGGAAGTAAAGCACTCATCATCAAATGCAAAGGAACTGAAATCATAACAAACAGTCTCTCCGACCACAGCACAATCAAATTGGAACTCAAGACTAAGGCATTCACTGAAAACCATGCAATCACATGGAAATTGAATAACCCACTCCTGAATGACTTCTGGGTAAATAATGAAATTAAGGCAGAAATCAAGAAGTCCTTTGAAACTAATGAGAACAAAGACACAATGTAGCAGAATCTCTGGGATGCAGCTAAAGCAGTGTTAAGAGGGAAATTTATAGCACTAAAGGCCCACATCAATAAGTTAGAAAGATCTCAAATTGACACCCTAACATGACAACTAAAAGAACTAGAGAATGAAGAGAAAACAAACCCCAGAGCTAGCAAAAGACAAGAAATAACCAGGCTCAGAGCAGAACTGAAGGAGATAAAGATATGAAAAACCCTCCAAAAAATCAACAAATCCAGCAGCTGGTTTTTTGAAAAAATCAGTAAAATATATAGACTGCTACCTAGACAAATATAGACAAAAAAGAGAAGATTCTAATAAACACAATCAGAAATGTTAAGAAGGATACCACCACCGACCCCAGAGAAATACAAACAACCATCAGAGAATACTATAAACACCTCCATGCAAATAAGCTGGAAAATCTAGAAGAAATGGTTAAATTCTTGGACACATACACCCTCCCAAGACTGAACCAGGGAGAAGTTAAATACCTGAATAGACAAATAACAAGTTCTATAATTGAGGCAGTAATAAATAGCCTACCAACCAAAAAAAGCCCAGGACCAGATGGATTTACAGCTGAATTCTACCAGAGGTACAAAGAGGAGCTGATACCACTTCTTTTGAAACTCTTCCAAACAACTGCAAAGGAGGGACTCCTCCTTAATTCATTTTATGAGGACAGCATCATCCTAACAGCAAAACCTGGCAGAGATACAACAACAACAACAAAAACTTCAGGTCAATATCCCTGATGAACATTGATGCAAAAATTCTAAATATAATACTGGCAAACCAAATACAGCAGCACATCTAAAAGCTTATCCACAATCAAGTCAGCTTCTTCCCTGGGATGCAAGGCTGGTTCAACATACACAAATCAGTAAATGTAATTCATCCCATAAACAGAACTAAAGACAAAAACCACATGATTATCTCAATAGATGCAGACAAAGCCTTTGATAAAATTCAACATCCTTTCATGTTAAAAATTCTCAATAAACTAGTTATTGAAGGAACATACCTCAAAATAGTAAGAGCCATTTATGACAAACCCACAGCCAGTATCATACTGAATGTGCTAAGGCTGGAAGCATTCCCCTTGAAAATTAACAGAAGACAAGGATGCCCTTTCTCACCATTCTTACTCAATGTAGTACTGGAAGTTCTGGCCAGTGTGATCAGGCAAGAGAAAGAAATAAAATGTGTTCAAATAGGAAGAGAGGAAGTCAAATACTCTTTATTTGTGACGACTTAATTCTATATCTAGAAAACCCCATTGACTCAGCCCAAAAGCTTCCCCAGCTGATAAGCAACTTCAGCAAAGTCTCAGGATACAAAATCAATGTGCAGAAATCACAAACATTCCTATACACCAACAGCCTAGCAGAGAGCCAAATCATGAATGAACTCCCATTCATAATTGCCACAAAGAGAATACAATACCTAGGAATATAGCTAACAAGCGAGGTTAAGGACGTCTTCAAGGGGGACTACAAACAACTGTTCAAGGAAATCAGAGAGGACACAAGAAGACTGAAAAACATTCCATGTTTATGAGTAGGTAGAATCGATGTTGTGAAAATGGCCATACTGCCCAAAGCAATATAAAGACTCAATGCTATTCCCATTAAACTACCATTGACATTCTTCACATAATTAGAAAAAGACTATTTTAAAATTCTTATGGAACCAAAAAAGAACTTGTATAGCCAGGACAATCCTAAGCAAAAAGAACAAAGCTGGAGGCATCACACTACCTGACTTCAAACAATACTATAAGGCTACAGTAACCAAAACATCATGGTACTGGTACGAAAACAGGCACATAGACTAATGGAACAGAATCAAGAACTCAGAGATAAAACCACACATCTACAACTATCTGATCTTCAACAAACTTTTGACAAAAACAAGCAATGGGGAAAAGATTACCTATTTAACAAATGATGCTGGAAGAACTGGCTATTCATATACATAAAATTGAAATTGGACCCCTTCCTTACACCTTGTGCAAAATTAACTCAAGATGGATTAAAGAATTAAATGTAAAACCAAAACTATAAAACCCTAGAAGAAAATCTAGTCAATACTATTTACGACATAGGCATGGGCAAAGATTTTTATGATGAAATCACCAAAAGCAATTGCAACAAAAGCAAAAATTGACAAATGGGATCTAATTAAAGAGCTTCTGCACAGAAAAAGAAACTATCATCAGAGTGAACAGACATCTTACAGAATGGGAAAAAATTTTTGCAATCTATCCATCTGACAAAGGTCTAATATCCAGAATCTACAAGGAACTTAAACAAATTTTATGAGAAAAAAACAAACAATCCCATTGAAAAGTGGGCAAAATACATGAACAGAGAATTTTGAGAAGAAGACATACATACAACCAACAAACATGTAAAATAAGCTCAACATCACTGATTATTAAAGAAATGTAAATCAAAACCACAATGAGATACCATCTCATGCTAGTCAGAATGGTGATTATTAAAAAGTCAAGAAACAATAGATGCTGGCGAGGCTGTGGAGGAATAGGAATGTTTTTACACTGTTGGTGGGAATGTAAACTAGTTAAACCATTGTGGAAGACAGCGTGGTGATTCCTCAAAAGATTTAGAACCAGAAATACCATTTGACCCAGCAATCCCATTACTGGGTATGTACCCCAAGGAATAGAAATCATTATATTATAAAGATACATGCACACATCTGTTCATTGAAGCACTGTTCACAATAGCAAAGATGTGAAATTAACTCAAATGCCCATCAATGATAGACTGTATAAAGACAATATGGTACACATACACCATGGAATACTATGCAGTCATAAAAAGGAACAAGATTATGTCTTTTGCAGGGGCAAGGATGAAGCTAGAAACCATTATCCTCAGCAAAGTAATGCAGGAACAGAAAAACAAACACCACATATTCTCAGTGATAAATGGCAGCCGAACAATGAGAACACAAGGACAAAGGGAGGGGAACAGCACACACTGGGGTCTGTCAGGGGAGGGCAGGGGGTGGGGAGAGCATTAGGAAAAAAAGCTATTGTATGTCGTGCTTAATACCTAGGTGATGGGTTGATAGGTGCAGCAAACCACCATAGTACACATTTACTTATGTAATAAACCTGCATATCCTGCACATATACCCTGGAATGTAAAAGATACAATAAAATTAAAAAAATACAAAAAGTAGAACTATCATGCAATTCAGCAATTCCTTTACTGGGTATATATCCAAAGGAAATGGAATCACTATATTGAAGGGATATCAGCACTCCCATGTTCACTGCAGCATTATTCACAATAGTCAAATATGGAATCAAGCTAAGTGTTCATCAATGGATGAATGGATGAATATTATGTGGCATTTATACACAAGGGAATACTATGCAACCTTAAAAAAGAAGAAAATCCTGCCATTTGTGACCACATAGGTGAACCTGGAGGACATTGTGCTAAGTGAAATAGGCCAGGCAGAGAAAGAGAAGTGCCACGTGATTTTACTTACATGTGAAATTTAAAAGAGTTGAGTTGATAGAAGTAGAAAATCGACTGATGATTTCCAAGGACTGGGAAGATGTTGGTCAAATATTACAAAATTTTAGTTAGATAGGAAGAATAAATTCAACAGATCTATTGTACAACATGGTGACTATAGTTAACTAAACTATACTATATAATAACTATAGTTAACTATTGAAAATTGCTAAGAGCATAGATTTAAGTGTTATCACCACAAAAATGATAAGTATGTGAGGTAATGCATATGTTAACTAGGTTGATTAAGCCATTACATGTAAATATGTCAAAACATATTGTATATGATAAGTATATATAATTTTTATTTATCAATTAAGGAGCAAATAGGTAACAAAGGAGTATTAATATACACAACAATTGGGATTGATCTCAAGGATGGATTACGTTGAGTGAAAAAAGCCAATCTCAAAAGATTACACACTGTATATTCCATTCATATAACATACTCGAATTGACAAAGGTATAGAAATGTAGAATGGATTAGAAGTTATTAGGGCTTAGGGATGTTGGATTCTAGAGAGTAGATGTGGCTGTAAAGGGGTAATTTAATAGTTTTGTATTTTAAGACAGTGGTGGTTATTAAAATCTACATATGTGATAATATGAACTATACATATTATATATGTGTAGAACATATAACTATACACAAACATTGTATCAATGCCCATTTCTTGGTTTTGATATTGTGCCATAATTATGTAAGATGTTACCAGTTGGGTAAACTTGAAGAAGGTTGTAAAGGATCTCTCTGTATTATCTTTGCAAATTTCACTCTATCTGCAATTATTTCAAAATAAAGTATTTAGAGCTAATGAATGAAGAAACTATACACACAAAAATAATAAACAGAAGGCTCGTGAAATTATATTGACATCAGACTAAGCTGGCTTTAAGGCAGAAAAACACATAATAAAATTAAAACCTTATAAATAATGCTAAATTAAACAACTGACTCAGAATCCGTATCAATTCTGGATATTTATAAACCAGAGAATATAGCTTCAAAATATATAAAACAGAAACCATCAGAATTATAAGACTTACAAGAAGAAACTGATAAATTGACATTTATATTTTAGAATTTTAACGTAATTCTTCTCCGTAATTGCTAGATGAAGCAAACCAATACTAAAGAAAGATAGAGATAAATTAAACAACATAGCAAGGTTTATCTGATAAATGCATGTAAAATAAGACACTGAACAAAAAAATGAGTACATATTAATTCTAGACTAAACAGAACACTTTTTAAAAGTAAACACATACTATAACACAGAGCAAATATTACCAAAGAGTCATTACCCTCTTTATCACATTGTCTTCCCACAATACAAGTAAATTAGTCATCAATAACAAAAGATAACCCCCAATGCTCGAAGTACTTGGCCATTCAAAGAATAGTTTATAAATAACTTGTGGGTCAAGGGAGAATTCATATGGGAAATTAGAAAAGGTTTGGAATGAGAATGAAAGCAGTACACATCAAAACTTGTGGGATGCAGCTAGAGTGATATTTAAAGTGAAATTTTGAAGACATAAGTGTTTGTATTAACAAAGAAGACTGAAAGTAGTAAGCTAAGTAAATAATTCAAGAAATTAAAAAAGAACAAAATAGAAGTAAAAGAAAGGAAACAATAAGATCAACAATCAACAAAACCAAAAGCTGATTATTTGACCAAAAGAAAGTTAATGAGAGAGAGAGAGAGAGAGAGAGAGAGAGAGAGAGAGAGAAAGATCACAAATGAGCAATTATGGGAATGAACAGGGAATGTTAAGTACAGGATAATAGCTTTTAAAAATTCACTTTTAAAAAAGGAGCACTGTGCACAATGTTGTTAAACAATGCATTTAAACTTACATCAAAAGAACAATATTCTGACTTACCAATAAAAATTAAAATAAAAGAATTTAAAAAATATGGGGGTAGGGGAAGATGGAAGGTCAGTGGAAGAATCGGGAAGGGGGAGAAAAAGAAAAGAAGAGAGGTTTGGGTGTAACCTATAGTACNCATTTATTAATTTAACTATGATAAAATTTCAGACAAAACTAACTTTGCAAAATAATGGATACATTATACTACAAGACTGAGTTGTTTAACAGTCAAAACTGTGAATCTACTACAGATCTCATCACATTCTGTCAGATGAAAACCAACAGAGGATTGAAAGTGTTTACTGAAGGCTTCCAAAGGACCTGGAAGGGCCCCATTATGAGGGGCCCTTTGAGATTTCACCCCATCCCATCACTCTAACCTGTCTCTTGATTCCTGCATCCAATCCGTCAACAAGTCCAGTATGTCCAGTTCATAAATACATTCCAAAACCATCCACTTTACCTCCACTGAGCCAAGATTATACTTATGCGCCTTCATCTCTCACCTGCAATAGCCTCCTAACTAGTTGTCCTTCTTTCACTACTGACCTTTACAGTCTATTCCTCACCCAACTGCAAGTGTGAAATATTTTAAATGTTAATCAGATCATGTTACTCACATACTCTAAACTTTGTAAGAACCTTCCACTACACTAATAATAACATCCAAATTTGCTACCCCAGACTTCAAGGCACATTCATGATCTGGCCTCTACCTATCACTGTAGTCTCATGTTGTGGCCTCACCTCAAATGTTACATTCCCAAAGAAGCCTTTTATTTTCTTCTTGTTTTAGGCAGTACTCTCTCCCTACAAGTACTCTTTATCACTGTACCCTGGTTAAATTCCTCATAGCATTTACTATGATCTGAAAGTAGTACACACCCACACACAGTCACTCCTCGCTCCCACTAGATTTCTTGTCCTGAGACCATGCATCTTGTCCACTACGCTTTAACAAGCCACCCAGAAACTCCAAACACTACTATCCCTCAGAGTTGGCCCAAATTTATCTAACTACAAATTAGAATTTGTTCATATAGTGCTCGCTTCGGCAGCACATATACTAGAATTTGTTCATATAGCTGAACATTCAAATGTAAAATTTAGCAAATTCTGTTCAGTCTACAAAACTTATAACAAAGAAGATGAAAATATCTTAACTGCTAAATATGCGCACCTTGCACACACCACTAATAAAATGAGAGTGATCTGTTTGCCTGTAATATTGAGGTTTTCATAATGAAAGGTTGTGGTCACTTTTCAATTTTCTCAAAACATGAAGAAGCACCTAATGGGATTTTTGACTATACATAAATGGAAGTACATAGCATCCTCAGACACATGTCTACAAGAGGGCTATTATTGTTGCCAGTCACAGAAAATATCTAAACTGTTGGTCTGCCATAAAATCATATTTTCAAAACATGAGACAAGAAGAATGTCATTCTCTTATTTGAAAATATATTGAAGATGGGAAAGGAGAAAAGGATTAGAGTAAAACAGAAATTTTATGCTGTTCCTCTAAAACTGAAGATCTTTGAAGAACCTTTAAGAAGTTTGTCAAAAAAAAAATGCTGGAGACTTGGTGAAGTTGTAAGGATAGATTTTAAAATATTTGGCAATATACTATTGCAATAGGGAAAAGCATCCAGCATAAACTGAACACAACTTCAGTTTGTGGAGAGGTACCTGAGTATTAATGAAGAAAAAATGAAAAGTAGAGAGGAAATGGTAGGGACATGAGCAGAGTACAGGAAAAGGAAAATTATAAAAAGCAAGAAGGGAGGTTTGAGGTGCCTACTGAAGCAGATATATCTTAGATCACAACACCCAAGTCCTTTCAAATATCTGGAAAACCTTCCCAAGAATGGTGGGTACAAAAAAGCTGAGACCGTGAAGACTACAATAAAAACTTAACTCTTCAATGCCACGACACTGAAGAATATCTACTAGCATCAACACCATCCAGGAAAATGACCTCACCAAATGAGTGAAGTAAGCCACCAGGGACCATCTTAAAGAAAAAGAGATATGTGACCTTTCAGACAGAAAATTCAAAATAGCCATGTTAAGAAAACTCAAAGAAATTCAAGATAACACAGAGAAGGGATTTAGAATTGCATCAGATAAATTTAACAAAGGGATTGAAGTAATTAAAAAGAAGCAGAAATTCTACAGCTGAAAAATGCATCTGGCATACTGAAGAATGCATCATAATCCTTTAATGGCAGAATTGATCAAGTAGAAGAAATAATTAGCGAAGTTAAAGACAGGCTGTTTGAAAACTCACAGTCAGAGGAGACAAAGTAAAAAGTAATAAAAACAATGGAGCACACCTATGAGATTTAAAAAATAGCTTTGAAAGAAAAAAATCTAAGAGTTATTGACCTCAAAGAGATAGAGAAAGAGATAGGGGTAGAAAATTTATCCCAAGGGATACTAATAGAGAACTTCCCAAACCTAAAGAAAGATATCAATATCCAAATACAAGGCTATAGAACACAAAGCAGGTTTAACCAAAAAAAGACTACCTCAAGGCATTTTATAATCAAATTCCTAAAGATCAAGGATACAGGAAGGACCCTAAAAACACCAAGAGAAAAGCAACAAATTACATACAACGGAGCTCCAATACATCTGACAGCAGACATCTCAGTGGAAACTTTACAGACCAGGATAGAGTAGTGTGACATATTTAAAGTGCTGAAGGAAAAAAAAAAAAATCTATTATACTAGAATAGTATATCCAGTGAAAATATTCTTCGAACACGAAGGAGAAATACTTTCCCAGCAAACAAACAAACAAACAAACAAACAAAACTTGAGGTACTTCATGAAGACCCAGACTTGTCCCGCAAAATGTTAAATGGATTTCTTCAATCTAAAGAAAAGGGTATTAACAAGCAATAAAATATCTGAAGGCAAAACACTTATTGGTAATAGAAAGTACACAGACAAACACAGAATATTATAATACTGTAGTTGTATAAGCTACTTATATCTTGAGTACAAAAACTAAAATATGAACCTATCAAAAATTATAACTAAAACATCTTTTCAAAACATGGACAGTATAATAAGATATAAATTGAAACAAGAAAAAGTTTAAAAGTAGAGGGGGAATGAAGTTAAAGTGTACAGTTTTTATTAATTTTCT
>NW_016813248.1:11733-20901 GCF_001698545.2 Rhinopithecus bieti
GCTGAAGGAAAAAAAAAAAAAATCTATTATACTAGAATAGTATATCCAGTGAAAATATTCTTCGAACACGAAGGAGAAATACTTTCCCAGCAAACAAACAAACAAACAAACAAACAAAAACTTGAGGTACTTCATGAAGACCCAGACTTGTCCCGCAAAATGTTAAATGGATTTCTTCAATCTAAAGAAAAGGGTATTAACAAGCAATAAAATATCTGAAGGCAAAACACTTATTGGTAATAGAAAGTACACAGACAAACACAGAATATTATAATACTGTAGTTGTATAAGCTACTTATATCTTGAGTACAAAAACTAAAATATGAACCTATCAAAAATTATAACTAAAACATCTTTTCAAAACATGGACAGTATAATAAGATATAAATTGAAACAAGAAAAAGTTTAAAAGTAGAGGGGGAATGAAGTTAAAGTGTACAGTTTTTATTAATTTTCTCTTTGCTTGTTAGTATGTTTATTTGTCTCACAATCACTGTTGTCATCACTTTAAAATAATGGGTTATAAGATGTTATTTGCAAGCATTATAGTAACCCCAAATCAAAAAACCTACAACATACACCCAAAAATTAAAAGGAAAGAATTAAAACATACCACCAGAGAAAATCACTTTCACAAAAAGGAAGACAGGAAGGAAGAGAAGACCACAAAACAACCAGAAAACAAATAACCAAATGGCAGAAGTCCTTCCTCATCAATAATAACATTGAATGGAAATGGACTAAATCTCCAGTGAAAAGATAGAGTGGCTCGATGGATTATGAAAACAAGACCCAGCGATCTGTTACCTACAAAACACACAGTTCACCTATAAGGACATGCATAGACTGAAAATAAAGGGATGGAAAAAGATATTCCATGCCAACGGAAACAAACAAACAAACAAAAACAGGAGTAACTATACTTATTTATATAAGAATAGATTTCAAGACCAAAACTACAGAAGGGACAAAGAAGAACATTAAATAATGATAAAAGGGCCAGTTCAGAAAGAGGATATAACAATTGCAAATACATATGCACCCAACACTGGTGCACCTAGATATATAAAGAAAATATTAATAGAGCTAAAGGGAGTGATGGATTCCAATAAATTAATAGCTGAGGACTTCAGTGCCCCACTTTCAGCTTTGGACAGATTATCCTGACAGAAAATCAACAAGGAAACATCAGACATAATCTGCACTATAGACCAAATGAACCTAATAGATACTTACAGAACACTTCATCCAATGGATGAGGAATGCACATTCTTCTCTTCAGCACATGGATCATTCTCAAAGGTAGATCATATGTTAGGCCATGAAACAAGTCTTAAAACAGTCAAAGTAATTGAAATCATATCAAGCGTCTTCTCTGATCATAATGAAACAAAATAAAAAGTCAAAAACAAGAGGAACTATGGAAACTATACAAACACATGGAAATTAAACAACATGCTGCTGAATGATCAGTGGATCAATGAATAAATTAAGAAGGAAATTGAAAAAAATTCTTGAAATAAATCACAATGGAAACAACATGCCAAACCCATGGGATACAGCAAAAGCACTACTAAGAGGAAAGTTTATAGCTATAAACGCCTACATCAAAAAAGTAGAAAAACTTCCAATAAGCAACCTGACAATTCATCTTAAAGAAGGTGAAAAGCAAGAGCAAACTTAGCCTAAAATTAGTAGAAGAAAATAAATAATAAAGATCAGAGCAGAAATAAATGAAACTGAAATGAAAAAAAACAAAACACCAATAAAAGGAAAAGTTGTTTTTTCAAAAAGATTTTTTAAAATTGACAAAGCTTTAGCCACACTGAAGAAAAGAGAGAATACCAAAATAAATAAAATCAGAACTAAAAAGGTAGACATTACAACTGATCCTGTAGAAGCTCAAAGGATCATTAGAGACTACTATGAAAAACTATATGCCAATAATTTGGAAAACCTAGAATAAATGGACGAATTCCTAGACATATACAACTTAGCAATATGGAACCGTGAAGAAATCCAAAACCTGAGTAGATCAATAACAAGTAATGAGAGCAAAACTATAATAATAAAAAGAACTTACAGCAAAGAAAAGCCAGTGACCCCATGACTTCACTACTGAATTCTACCAAACATTTAAAGAAGAACTAATACCAATCCTAATTAAACTATTTCAAAAAGTAGAGGAGGATGGAATAGTTCCAAACTGATTTTATGAGGTCATTGTATGAGGTCATTACCCTGATACCAAAACCAGATGACACATTTAAAAAAACCCCACAAAACTACAGTCCAATAACCCTGACAAATATTGATGCAAAAATCCTCAACAAAATACTAGCAAACCAAATTCAGCAACACATTAAAAATATGATTCATCATGACCAAATGGAATTTAACTCTGGGATGTGAGGATGTTTCAGCATATGCAAACCAGTCATTGTGATACACCATATCAACAGAATGAAGGATAAAAACCATATGATCAATTTAATTGATGCTGAATAAGCATTTGATAAAATTCAACATCTCTCCATGGAAAAAAACTAAAAAAACTGAGTATAGAAGGAGCATACCTCAACACAACGAAAATCATAAAAACCATAGATGACAGACTCACAGCTAGTATCACACTGAATGGGGAAAAACTGAAAGCCTTTCCTTTAAGATCTGGAGCAAGACAAGGATGCCCACTTTTACCACTGTTATTCAACATAGTACTGGATGTCTTAGCTAAAGCAATCAGACAAGAGAAAGATATAAAGTGCATCCAAATTGGAAAGGAATAAGTCAAATTATCCTTGTTTACAGATGATAAGATCCTGTATTTAGCAAAACCTAAAGACTCCACCAGAAAACTCTTAGAACCGATAAATAAATTCAGTAAAGTTGCAGGATACAAAATCAACATACAAAAGTTAGTAGCATTTCTATATGCCAACAGTGAACAGACTGAAGAGGAAATCATGAAACCAGTCCCATTTAAAAGAGCTATAAATAAAATAAAACATCTAGGAATTCACCTAACCACGTAACCAAAGAAGTGAAAGATCTCTACAGTGAAATCCACAAAACATTGATGTGACAAATTGAAAAGGACACAAAAAATGGAAACATATTCCATGATCATGGATTAGAAAAATCAATGTTACTAAAATGTCCATACTACCCAAAGCAATCTGCAGATTCACTGTAACCCCTATCAAAATACCAATGGTGTTCTTCATGGGAATAGAAAAAAAATTCCTAAAATGTATATGGAACCACAAAAAATCCAGCATAACCAATGCCATCCTGAGCAAACTTAACAAAACTGCAGGAGTCACATTACCTGACTTCAAATTACACTACAGAGTGATAGTAACCAAAACAGCACAGTACTGGTATTTAAACAGACACATAGACCACTGGAATAAAACAGAGAACTCAGAAATACGTCCATACTTCTACAGGGAACTCATTTTTGACAAAGATGCCTAGAACCTACATTGGAGAAAGTATAGTCTTTTTAATAAATGGTGTTGGGAGAACTAGATATGCATATACAGAAGAATGAAACTAGACTCCTATCTCTCACCATATAGAGAAATCAAATGAAAATGGATTACAGACTTAAATCTAAGACCTCAAACTATGTAACTACTAACAGGGAACATTGGGGAAGCTCTCCAGGACATTGGTCTGGGCAAGTAATAATTCTTGAGTAATAACTCACAAATGCAGGCAACCAAAGCAAAAATGGACAAATACAATCACATCTAGTTAAATTGTTTCTGCACAGCAAATGATACAATCAACAAAGTGAAGAGACAGCCCACAGAATGGGAGAAAATATTTATAAACTGTCTTATCTGACGAAGGATTAGTAAGCAGAATATCTAAGGAGTTCAAACACCTTAATAGAAAAAAGTCTAGTAATCTGATTTAAAAATGGACGAAAGATCTGAATAGACATTTCTCAAAAGGAGACATGCAAATGGCAATAGCTGCTGCCTACTTTAGATAGAGAGTGTGCTTGTGAGTTTGCCCCAGTTCCTATGTCATTGAGTCTGCAAAATATATTTACATTTCCTTTTTGGTCCCTGTGTGTATTTGAGTTTAGAACCCTGCTTATAAGATCATAAGATATAACTCTATCAGTCTGTGATAGAGTCAGTTCAATATTTTGTACAGCATTCCAGATTCCATAAACTTTTTTCCTTAGCCTCTACCCATTTCCAGATGAGGGTATCTTTGCTCTTATTTCAGCTTTTGAAATACTCTCATCAGAACTTCCTGCTTCCATTCTGAGTGTGTTCCTACCACCATTACCATCCTGCCACTCCCAACCCCTGAATTATAAGGTAACAAATGGTTTTATTTAGTAATCAGGCTTTTATTATTTCTTTTTAATTTCGTTAACTGGACACACGAAATTGTATAAAAGCCTGATAACTAACCAAAAAAAAAAAAAAAATCCTGATATGCTGCCTTAAATATTTGGGAACCCCTGCCCTAAACAATGTTTACTTAATAATAATTCTTATTGCCCTAAACAATTCTTTACTTAATAATATGCAGTGAATTGTTTCTGAGTTATTCAGCTGAATTTTTTTACCTGCTTAAAACCCCATAACTCTAAATTATTGACCACAGTTTAAAAGGCCCTTTATTTCTCACTAGTCCTCCTTATACAGTGTCCACTGTTCAATTGCTTATACAAGGCATCCCTTTATTGTCCTTAAGGTAACAATTTCAGGTTGTCTCTGATACCTTCATATCTCCAAACTAGGAGTACTCTTTCTATAACAATTTTCAGGATGACCCTGTCATATGTACTTAGGAAGGAGGAGGGCAAAACCTCCATTTACCAAAAGAATATGTGCAAACTATCCCCACCCTCCTCAACTGTGAGTATATTGTAAGTAGAGAGTTGAATTCTTTCTGTACCTTTCAGGCTACAAAGGCTTTTATTAATTTTGAAATGTTGACTCCAGACAATTGTGGAGTAATTGGAAATGGCCTATAGATGACCTCCGGCCTCAGAGTCATTCAAGATTCTCAGGGAGGTAGGATTTATCTCAGCTGGGATATACCCCCTTGCCTTGTTGTACCTCCCAATCCTTCACACACACACTGTTCCCTACTCCATCAGTCTGCAACCACACCCCACTCTTGGCTTCGTGATAAAGGCATAGGCTATGACATCAAACAAACCTGGGCTTGAACCCAGGTCACAAAACTTAACACATATGTTGAACAAGTATTTGGTTTTGTTATGTCTCAGATGCCTCATCTTTAGAATTATAGGCATCATAGTAATGATATTATAAATGGGACATATATGCAAAATGCCTGGCAGAGACAAACTGCTCAAGAAATGGCCACCATTATTGTTGATACCCTGGCCCCATTCCTCTCCTGTGCCCATGCTTCTAACTAGGTAAGGCTCCTACATGCTGGGATTCCACATCCATAGGAAGGGAATGAGAATGCCCACTCTTCATGAAATCTGTGAAGGCCTGATAAGATAAAGTGTGCTAAGTTTTAAATAGACAAGTGCTGAGTGGATGGTCTATCTCAGAGGGACCAGTGTCAGAACCTTCACATAGAATCAGAAGCAAGGATAAAGGTGAGCAAGCAAATACTGGTGCACATATGAATGGGTGCACTTCTACATGACTACATGCATGCAGGCATGCAGGCATGCAAATGCACAGAGGTCTGAGTCTGAAGATTTCCCCTGCTTGATCATTATGGGCTCATGAACTGGGAAAACCGGAGGCTGAGGATCAAACACACTAATGACTTGAGGTGAGAGATGTTAAGGAAGGAAGATACATTGTCTCATTTCTTCATTTGTTTGTTCATTCATTTGATCCATCATGTCTCGTTTTTTAAGGATGTTTTATGGGCCAAACCCCATTGAGCTAGCAAGGTGCACAACCCAGTATCTAAGGAATATAGACTAGTGATTGGAAACAAGTAAGTGGCTCCTCAGGAGGATCATCTTATGATCATCTTATGACCAAGTGGCCCTTGGATTAGGAGAGGCTGGAGGTGAGGTAAACCCTGCTGCATAAATCTACACAGACAACCCTGTAAGACAGGGAGGGTGGTGGTAGTGGGAATAGCATCATTTTAATGAACCAGAGAGTGAAAGAACAATGTCTGGGGCATCAGGGGAAGTGCATCAAAACTCCTGACTCCATTGCCTGTCAGGGATTTGATAACAGGTCTGTTACTGTGCTAGTCACCGTCTCAGATGCCTCATATCTACATTGGGCATCCAAATGACAGTGACCACCTAGAGATAATGCACATGAAGAATGGTAGAAGGAAGTTACTTATTCTTGATATTATGAATACTAATAAGATGGATTTCAGATATATGTTGAAGTAAGAAATGCAACCACTGTTCATTGGCTGAGAATAAGTGATACAGTGGATAACACCTGGGGAAACTTCAATGTAATTGAATACTTTTTAAAAAATTTTGAGGATGTAAGTATCCCATGTCTGCCTCCAGATTCATTCCCATCCCTAAAGAGAAAGAATGAAGGACTGGTGGTGTTCCCATTAGGAAAATGTATGGGCATGTCCAAGAGGAGCCAGAAAAGCTACTCTAAAGGCACCAGTGGCAGGTAACAAAGCCACAGAAGAACATGTAGCCTTATTTAATGCATTGAATCATTTGGCATTTTTGTTCAGATTGCCCCTGATATCACTTGGGGCATGTCGGCACCCTGAGATGCCAGAAGACCCCAGGATGCATTTCAGGAAGCATTATCATATCTATGATGATAGGCTCAGTTTGTGGTTCTAAGAATTGTCATTTTGAGAAGAGTCCATGGGAAACTGAGTGTGGGTTTACTCATGCTTAAAGAGAGAATCTTGGCTCCAATACACAAATGTCATAGGCAATACTCAGCCCTCCTACAATTCTGTGGGCAGGCTGCACCTTGTTTTGCTCTGTGACTGTGTATTGTGGGAGGCTGAGCATTAGTATGGCTTAAGCAACCATTTAAAATCCAATGACACTTCAGTAGGACAAGATACCCAAGAGAAGCTCAAGGCAGCTGACCTGCTTCTCCTCCTGTATTCTGAATCTCATCTCCTACCCAAGCCAGAATGTGGGTGTCCCACTTAACCCATTTTTCTCCCTCACTGCCAAGATCCAAGAAATCCACAAGGCTTATTGATGCGGTCTTCTAAACATCTCTCATATTCATTTCCTTCTCTCCATCTTCACTCTATTTCAGATCACCACTATCTGTAGCCTGGATAAGGGTCTACCACTCTCCCTTCTCCCCTCCCACATAGTCCATTTTTCTCCATACTGCAGCCAAAGAGATTTTGCTAAACCACAGATCTGATCTCCTCAGTTCCTTGCTGGAAAACATCCAGTGCCTTTGGGGTAATGTTCAACAAGGCTTATGTATTGTAGAATTATGTAGTCAGACAAGTCTCTGCTTCCTATTGAAGATTCAGGAAAAAGCTGTAAATTACCTCTATTCTGACTGAAGTAGAAGGAAGAATTTTAAATAATTTGTCAAACATCCTGAAGATAAAATTTACTCTCATACTCCTTTGGAAATATTTCCCATTTGAGAAAATGGGCATTGAATTTTATTAAAGCATTGTTTTAGAAAATTAAATAAGTTGGGTGGGTCCATTCCAAGATGGCCAAATAGGAACAGCTCAAGTAATGCAGAAGATGGGTGATTTCTGCATTTCCAACTGAGATATCTGGTTCATCTCATTAGCACTGGTTGGACAGTGGGTGCAGCCCACGGAGGGTAAGCTGAACCAGGGTGGGGTGTCTCCTCACCCAGGAAGCCCAAGGGTCAGGGGATTTCCCTTTCCTAGCCAAGGGAAACCGTGACAGACTGTACCTGAAAAAATAGGACACTCCCACTCAAATACTGTACTTTTTAAACTGTCTTAGCAACTGGCAGACCAGATTATATCCTGTGCCTGGCTCAGCAGGTCCCACACCCATGGAGTCTTGCTCACTGCTAGTGCAGCAGTCTGAGAACAACCTGCAAGGCAGCAGTCTGGCAAGGGGAGGGGCATCCACCATTGCTGACATTTGAGTAGGTAAACAAAGTGGCCAGGAAGCTCGAACTGGGCCGAGCCAACCACAGCACAGCAAGGCTTGCTGCCTCTATAGACTCCACATCTGGATGCAGGCATAGCTGAACAAAAGGCAGCAGAAACTTCTGCAGACTTAAACATCCCTGTCTGACAACTCTGAAGAGAGCATTGGTTCTCCCAGCATGGTGTTTCAGCTCTGAGAATGGACGGACTGCCTCCTCAAGAGGGCGCCTGACCCCTGTGTAGCATAACAGGGAGATACTTCCCAGTAGGGCCCAAGTGACACCTCATACAGCCAAGTGACCCTCTGGGACAAAGCTTCCAGAGGAAGGATCAGGCAGCAATATTTGCTGTTCTGCAGTATTTGCTGTTCTGCAGCCTCCACTGGTGATACCCAGGCAAAATGGTCTGGAGTGGACCTTCAGCAAACTCCAACAGACCTGCAGCTGAGGGACCTGACTGTCAGAAGGAAAACTAACACACAGAAAGAAATAGCATCAACATCAACAAAAAGAACATCTACACAAAAACCCCAACATCAAAGACTAAAGGTAGATAAAACCACAAAGATGGGGAGAAAGCAGAGCAGAAAAACGGAAAATTCTAAAACCAGAGTGCCTCTTCTCCAAAGGATCACAGCTCCTCACCAGCAACAGAACAAAGCTGGATGGAGAGTGACTTTCATGAGCTGACAGAAGTAGTCTTCAGAAGGTCAGTAATAACAAACTTCTCCAAGCTAAAGGAGGATGTTCGAACCCATCACAAGGAAGTTAAAAACCTTGAAAAAAGATTAGATGAATGGCTAACTAGAATAAACAGTGTACAGAAGACCTTAAAGGACCTGATGGAGCTGAAAACCATGGCACGAGAACTATGTGATCCATGCACATGCTTCAATAGCAGATTCGATCAAGTGGAAGAAAGGGTATCAGTGATTGAAGATCAAATTAATGAAATAAAGTGAGAAGAGAAGTTTAGAGAATGAATAATAAAATAAATGAATAATGGTGTGAACCCGGGAGGCAGAGCTTGCAGTGAGCCGAGATCATGCCACTGTATTCCAGCCTGGGCGACATAGCAAGACTC
This sequence comes from Rhinopithecus bieti, assembly GCF_001698545.2. Lineage (NCBI taxonomy): Eukaryota > Metazoa > Chordata > Mammalia > Primates > Cercopithecidae > Rhinopithecus > Rhinopithecus bieti. The sequence continues at coordinate 20,896 of NW_016813248.1, forward strand.
TGTCTC
>NW_016813248.1:23763-26652 GCF_001698545.2 Rhinopithecus bieti
GAGGAGGAGGAGGAGGCGGAAGAGGAGGAGGAGGAGGAGGAAGAAGAGGCAGGAGGAAGAAGGGGGGAGGAGGAGGAGGAGGAGGAGGAAGAAGAACAACAACAACAATCAACAACAACAACAATCAACAACAACAACAACAGAAGTTTATTTCCTCACACTTCCAGAGACTGGGAAGTACAAGATTAAGGTGTCAACATCTGATGAGGGCCTTCTTGCTGCATTATAACATGGCAAAAGGCATCACACAGGTGAAAGAGAAAGCAAGAAGAGGCCAAACTTGTCAACTTGTCCTTTTACAGGAAACCCACTCACACAATAGTAGCATTAATCCATTCATGCGGGCAGTGCTCCCATCACTGAAACACCTCTTAAAGGTCCCACCTCCAACCCCTCCCTCCACATAAGGGGTCAAGTGTCCAACACAAGAACTTTGGAGGACACACTCAAACAATAGCATGCATTAAAAAGGCTATGCTCTCTTTACATACCAAAGGAAATAAGACCAGAATTAATTTCAAGTATATTAAGAATGTGAATAAAGTTCAAATATTTATACATTATAAAGACAGCTTTTAGATTAAAAAGGCAAGATTTGTCATCCCAGATAATAAAAATCTTTCTGTGCCATTTTAGCTATCGAATTCTATAGGGGATAGACATAAGAATAAATCAACTTATGGTAGTTTCCAAGACCTTCGTCCACCATTACTGAGTACAATTTAATTCAAGACTCAGTGGAAGAAAAAGAATAACAAATTTGTCCCCAAAAGCATATGTCTGCTGGAAGCATATGTCTACTGGATGAAGGGATAAAACACAAGCATACAGTCAATTAGAACACAAGAGTTCTGTCATCACAGAAGACCAATGAACCCACAATTGGCTCTATGAAATGTCAGTAAACTGATGTCTTTTCTTCTGAATCAGGAAGAAAGACAACAAAGACAATTAGCAATATCACGAGAGAGAGAAAGAGAGAGAGAGAATCACCACAGATCATACAGGCATTAAAAGCATATTATAGGAACACTATTAACAGCTTCATATCAACAAATTTGGTGATTTAGATGGAATGAACAAATTCATTGAAAGGTATAAACTACTGAATGTTGTTTAAAAAGAAACTGAACACTTCTATACTTATTAGAAAAAACTCAATTTGTTATTTAAAAACCCTCCTACAAGTGTTAACTAGTTCAATCATTGTGGAAGACAGTGTGGCAATTCCTCAAGGATCTAGAACTAGAAATGCCATTTGACCCAGCCATCCCATTACTGGGTATATTTACCCAAAGGATTACAAATCATGCTACTATAAAGTTACATGTACATGTATATTTACTGCAGCACAATTCACAATAGTAAAGATGTGAAACCAACCCAAATATCCATCAATGATAGACTGGGTTAAGAAAATATGACACATATACACCATGAAATACTATGCAGCCATAAAAAAGGATGCGTTCATGTCCTTTGCAAGGACATGGATGAAGCTGGAAAACGTCATTCCGAGCAGTCACAAGCACAGAAAATCAAACACTGCATGTTCTCCCTCATAGGTGGGAATTGATCAGTGAGAACACTTGGACGCAGGGCAGGGAACATCACATCCTGGGGCCTGTCATGGGATGGAGGGTAGGGGGAGGGATAGCATTAGGAGAAATACCCAATGTAAATGATGAGTTAATGGGTGCAGCAAACCAACATGGGACATGTATACCTATTTAATAAAGGTGCACGTTGTGCACACGTACCGTAGAATAATATAAGTATAATAATAATAATAATAAAAGAAAATTAAATAAATTGAAGAGATTATGGTAAATCCATTGCAAGGAATATCATCCAGCCACTAGAATGAAAGAATTAGAAGTGTAAATTGAGGAGATTTCATTATGAATTAGGAAAAAGGTTTGCCTGGAAATTCAATATGGAACGTTTTGATTTTTACAAATGAAACAAAGTAGAAAGCCATGTGTTCTATCTAAACATATACATGCCAACACATTCAGTAACCCTACTCTTTGATGTTGATCCTAGAGAAATGCATGCACATGTTCACAGGGAACATGTACACAAATATTAATAAGAATATTATTTTGTTTTGGAAAAATGGGAACTTCATAGGCGTGGATCATTAGGGACAGGATAAATTGAAAATGATGAAATGTACAAAATTAAAATAAATGAACTTAGAGTTCCATGTATTTACGTGGGTAAACGTAAAAAATATAAACTTGAGCTGGAAAATCAACATGTTGAACAATGTATACAGCATGATGATGTGCTTTAAGTAAAGGAAGAGATTCTATGTTGTGTACGGACACACAAGTTGGTAGAAAATATATACAAGTCTCCATGGGCATAATAATTGCTGACTTCATCATAGAGGAGCACAGTGGGGAAGGAGAGAGCAGAGTGGGTCATGGAAGATGTAAAAGGAGTGTTTTACCATATCCAATATATAAAAGATAGACAGCAAGTAGGGCTTAATATTTAAATTTTATGCAGCTAACTATTGGTGTTTATAATATTAATCTCTCTTCTTGCCCTATGTTTGAGATTAATTCGCAGTAAAAAAAAAAATCATGCTAAACACAAGCAAATAAATGGCAAAAGTAATCCCCCCATTTTTGTTTCATAGGGTAGGATTGTACATGCTATAGACTTCTATGCAAGACCCAAATTCCTGGAACCAGTAAAATAAGTTCATACCTGCACTAAAAAACAATTTAGAGCAATTATCAGTGGACCAGAAACTGCGAGAATTCGCAGAATGTGGGACAGCAGATAGAGCCAGACTACTGGTTTGAGTAAGCCATGACCCAGAACGAATGCAAAGATTATCCCAAATGGAGAGCTGGCTCAAGAGTGCTCTATGTA
>NW_016813249.1:0-8463 GCF_001698545.2 Rhinopithecus bieti
TACCTCAGTTGAAAATGCAGAAATCACCCATCTTCTGTGTCGCTCGCGCTGGGAGTTGGAGACTGGAGCTCTTCCTATTCGGCCATCTTTGAGTGTGACAAGTTTTATTTGGCAAATAAGAACCTCAGACTTGCCTCTTGTGGTGGAATTGCCTATATAAATTGTTCTCAAACCTTTTCTATATTATAATCAGTGAACTATTTTGATAGGTTCAATATAATCTTAGATACATCCCTTCATACGTGATGCTACACAGATATATTTCATACCCCCACAACACACGAAACACACACATATGACCAAATATGGTGAGGGAAATCATGGTACCTTTAGATGCCACTCATCCATGCAGTTGACGTAGATCACATGGCTCCTATGTGCCAAGTACTGTGCTAGTCACTGGGACAGACACATGAAATTACTTACCTCCTGTCCTTGGGAAAGTATTACTAGTATATAAAGACATGAAAAAGACAAATCACAATATAGTAAGGTAAAAAATCTTGTCAAACATGTGTGGAGAATAATGCAACAGAATTACCCAGAATCGAAGTATTCACCCTTCCCAGGATGAGAGGAAACTTCACAGAGAAACTGACAAAGGAACAGGATTTTGCCAGACAAGGAAGAAGAAAGGGCCTGGAATTAATAGATTTCAAGTCATCCTAAAAAATAAATACTATAGAAACACCACGAAAATTTTCCTGAATACAGTACACAGACTACGTTAAAGACCTTTCTGAACAAGAAGCTAACCTTGAGACATTATTTTTAAAATTTCTGCCCTTGAGAAAAGAGATCATTTCTACTATATTTTCTGCAGTTCCTAATTCACTGTCAGAGTTATTTCATTAGTTACTGCATTCTTTTATGTTCCTTCAAATTGTGCTTTAGGGGTTTTAGGCCAGTGACTGCTTATATTATTTACTTTTTGATGGGATATAGTAACTTTTTCTTACAATTTTGAGAATAAACATTTCAAATTCTCTACAGATTTTTCTCTCTTGGCTACCTGTAAAGACATGTTTTTAATCCAATATATTTTATATTTCACTCATTTTCTGATGCCACTTAGTGTACTCTATATGAGAAGTGTACTGAACTACTTTTTGGGTCAAGAGCCTCCGTTTTGAACTACGTTTCTGTAGTATTAAAGTAAAAAGGTGATCCTGGATGAGATAACACTCTAGAACTTTTTTAAAGACCTTGAAAAGAAGAATCAGAAAACTGTTGAGGCTGAGCTTGGTGGAACTCCTTCTGGGCTGGACAGTTAATATCCCTCATTTGGGTGTAATTGTTGATTGATTACCTAAAACCCTGGGAAAGGTACTGTGGCAAAGATGCTGCTATGCGTTTGCTAATGCACTTCTTCCTGTTGAACTCAGAGAGAGTGTTGGCTCCCCAGGCTCCCCAGGCTCCCCTGGGGTTGGCTGCGCCCCTGAGACTGAATTCTGGCTCTCTGGGTGGAAGTGATAAAGGCCACTGTACTCCCCTTAACCCTCTGAGTTTCCTTTTCCTGCCATAGCTGTCCCAGAAGCTACCAGATGGCGTATGTACATAATGTGGTAGGACTACTCAATGTAGATCAAGCTTCACATAAATGAGAAATGAATGTTTGTGCTGATTGCTTTTGACCTGTTGGAGTGTTTGTTGCCAGAGCAGAGCCTATTTTCTCCTTTCTGATACAGTTATGTGATTGTCTTGTTGGAGCCATAGAGTCAGATTATGGTACATGAAGATGAAGATGCAGTTTCTTCTAAAGAAGTAGGTGATCCTAGAATCAGTCATCCTGGGAAATGATCAGGCCTGGAATAAGAAATAAGGATTTTGTAGGCGACTTGGGAAAGATAACATTTTCCTTCTCTTTGAGGTCTAAGGCAGGGAGATTTTGGGAGCATTTATGACACTGGGATGAATGTAAGGGATGGAGAATATTTAGGGAGCAATCCTCCATCTGGGCAGGAGAGAGGGAGAGAGCCAGGAGACAGGCTTGTGTCTGGCCAATAACTGTAAACTGTTCTCAGTGTTGCATTTCCCTTCCATTTTCCTCAAATCTTCAATAAAGTCTATTTTGAAGTACAGCTTGGTTTCTGCTGTGCTGCAGGAAATCAGGGGAAGACTTGCCCTTGCTTCTAACACACCAGTAAGGAGACAGCACTGTCCCTATCCCCGGAGGTTACCGGCAAAGAACCAGCAGGTCCAGCTGCATGTCAGAGAACAGGGAGTAGGAAGAAGGGTTTACAGGGCAGCACTGTGATTGATTTGGTATCCCTCTTTTCTGCGTGAAACATAAGTAAAGCTAAGATGCTGAAGACCAGAAATATATTCTGTTACTGATGTACCTTTTTGATTTCAGTGAGTTTTGAGCTGAAATTTCATGGTGCAATTTTCCACAAAGTTTTCTCAATAGGAAAAATGTCATTCTGTCAGCCTTATTATCATCAGCTCCTGCACTGTAGCAGTGAGGATGTTGCATTATGCTGCAGTAACAAATAGCCTGAGAATCTCAGTGGTATAAATCAGGAAGGGTTTATTTCTTGTTTATGCTACCTGCCCACTGCAGGTCAGCTGTGGTCTCTGCTCAAAGTCATCCTCTTTCTTGGATTCAGGCTGAGGGGAAGCATCTGAAATATGTGCCTAGTTACTGTGGCAGAGAGAAAGAGAACACAGCAAAGCATGCACTGGCCTTTAAAACTTCCACCCAGAAGTGATACAAGCCACTTCTACTTACCAAAAACAAGTTTCACACGTGGGGAAAGGCAAGGCAGAGTTAGGATGTTTGTGTACAGTCTGTTGATTCCTGCACACAACACACATTTCCCATGAAGTCCCTTGCATCCCTTGCTGAAGAGTATGCTGTTTCAATTCAATAAACTATCACCAAATTTAAAATGAACTGAACATGCTATTAGCATTCCTGATAAGAGAAATTCCATAAGTAGGGCTTAGTCATAGGTAGGGAAGATGAGGCGAGAGAGACAAAAGAAGAAGTGAAGAATGGATGATGAGTGACATATAAGAAGAAAATAATGAAAGAAGAGAAATAAAGGAAAGAGGGAGAAGACTGACTGTGAGCATTGCCCATCCTCTCCCTGAATGGCTTTGTTACCACTTTTCTGTTCCTCTGAGTCCCCAGTATTGCTCATATGTCTAGGACCTATTTCACTGAACAAAGAGAAACCACCAGGAAAGAGGAAGCAGAAGAGTAGAAAGAGGTTAAATCACACACATCAATTGGAGCCATCAAAGAAAGGCAACTGCAGGAAAGGAACAAGGATCAATGAGGAGGGAAGGAAAGTGGAGCCCACCCATGGAGAATCTAAAATTCAAAATTTCTTAAGCTTGGGAAGATACTGCAGCAACACAAAACAGTGAGTTTGTTGTTCCAGCCTTTGAAATACCAGATTTCCCCCGCATTCTGCCTGATGAAGTTTGCAAAGTTCACAGTCTGAAGATTTTTATGTGGGTCCCAGGGAAGAAGGCAACTGGTTGTCCCAGAATAACTACACTGGGGACTTTACATCTTGGCTTATGTGTTGGATGGACTGCATTGAAATGGGGCCAGCAGGTCAAGTCCCTGAGTCTGCCTCTTTCCGCCCATCTTTAGACATGTTGAGTCTCACCAGCTCCACACAGCCACAGCTTTGGAGGATATGCCAGGCCTGCTGGGTAGAGGTAGCATAACTGTATTCCAGAGAAAACTTACTTTGGACTATGAAAAATCAGTTAAGTTTTTTGGTTTGTTTGTTTATTTGTTTTTAGTGTCTTTATAGCTCCACAAGCCAGGTGCTAAATGTATCATTTTAATGTAACCTGAGATGTTTTTAGTAGCACATTACTAGGGGAAACTAACAGACATCTCTATTAAATATCAGACTATTTTGCATAAAACTATGAAATTATTTTTGAACTCCAGTGCAAGAGAGCTGAGTCATCCACAGTGATGGTGCATGCCAGGGAGAGTAGCAAGCTGCTCTCCAAGGTGCTGCTTAGACCTTGCTATGGCAGTGGTTGTTACTCATGCCATACAGCCTCTATTTATCTTTTTTTATCATGACTTGATTGCGAAACTGTTCAAAATATTTTATAGTTTTCTAAAGAGAGAGCATCAATATTACGAGGCAACTTAAAGCACAGCCAATAGCTTAAGTTCCCTCTCAGTGTTCTGGTGAGTATTTCTCCTTCTTCTGAAATGAATACTTCCCTTTTCTTCCTCAATCTAAAAATATATGATTTCCTCAGATTTTCCATCCTTTACACACGGCTACCACTAGCGTAATCAATGTGAAAAAATGACTCAGTTCCATGGGTGCCCAGCTTGGAAAACTCAGTGTCAGAAAGAGGCAAAGGGAATCCCTTCCTCTGGGAAAATCCCTACTCCATGCTGCATGGTGTGGTGAGCAGACAATGTGCTTGGTTTCAATCTTCAAATGCCCTCCTGCTGGGCATCTTTGAGAAGTGCACCAATTGCACAACTATACATGTCAGCTCATACTTGGTCTTACATGACGTATCTCCTTAACTACATTTGAGTGGTGTCTTCTTATACAAGTCAAGCCAATCAGAGCCCTTTTGTATAATTCTTTCCAACTAGACCAAGAGAGTCAGACCCTCTCTAACTGGTGAAAGCTAAAATGATGAAGATGAATGCATGAGCTACTGGTGACTGAGATTCCTACGGTTTGAAATAAAAAAGCCACGTGTAATGAGAAAAAAATGAAACCAACATACACAAAAAAGGAAAAGCAAGAGATCAGAATTTAGTCAGCACTGAAGTTTCTGATTTCAGTGGTACCTGAGACTAGCAGCAACCTTGCTCTTCTAGCATGTGAGTGTTTTTCTTGTTTAGCCCTCCCTTGGATTCCATCACAGCAAGTTGAGAGTCATGAAAAAATGCAGAGCACTGGAAAAGACAACCATGGATTATTGCAGCTAGCGCTTCCTAATGTGGCGCCACCTTGCACAGATGAAACTCGTGAGCAGCTCAGTCAGAGAAGGGATAACTATAACGCAGGTGTGTCTTGAGTTAAATGAATGAGAGAGACATGTGCTTGTTAAATGATTAAGAGCCAGTAATTCCCCATATCTAGAAGTATGACCTTATGCAACTCTATAGACTTCAGTTTCTACACCTGTAAAATGAGAATTTTGATAGTTCCTATTTCATAGATTTGTTGAGGGGATTGAGTGAAATTATGCATGTAAATATTTAAGACAGTGCCTGGCACCTACTCTTCAATAACAGTTAGTTCTGATTTTTATTAATTATTTCCAGTGTCATAATAGTGCTTGACACAGATTAGGCACTACTAACTGTTACAGTGCATATACCAAACTAATTTTAGCCCTAACTTGATAACTAACATTATATCTTCTTAGGTAAGTGACTTTATTCTTTTTGAACCTGTTTCTTCATCTGTAAATCAGAATAACAGTAATTTTTTGACACACTAATGGAAAGATAACATGAAGTAATCTATATGAACAAATTTCATGAACTGTAAAATTCTACTCAACTATAAAAGATAAAAGATTAATTTGCATCTAAGTTTGCTTATTTTCAAAAGTGCCAAGATATCAACATTTCAATGGCTAAGAAAGAAATGGAAATTTTAAAACTGTCTTTCCTCTATTGGATGCAACAGGTCTATACATCCTAAAATGGAGACTTTTCTACTTTGGAATCAATGAAACTATTTTATTATGATTTTAAAATGTGTCATTTAAACATTCTTATTATTTTCCTGCATTAGCCCTCATACAAAAGTTTTGCTTACCTCTTATGAAGTCTGAGAATTTTGATCTTACTCTAAGGCAAGTCTGGGAAAACAACAATTTTAAAATTATCAATACCAGGCTAGACAATATAGCAAGATGCTGTCTCTACAAAGTTTTTTAAAAAATTAGTCAGGCATGGTAGAATGCACCTGTGATCCTAGCTACTCAGGGGGCTGAGGCAGGAGAATTGCTTGAGCCAGGAGTTCAAGGCCTCAGTGAGCCATAATCGCACCACTGCATTCCAGCCTGAACAGAGTGAGACCCTGTCTCTAAAAAACATAAACAGAAAAAGAGAATAAGAAAAAAAACTATTTAAAAAATTAAAAATACAAATGAAATATTTTCCTAATGTTTAAAACATTAGCCCGCTGCTGGACACTGTGGCTCACACCTGTAATCCCAGCACTTTGGGAGGCCAAGGCAGGTGGATCACCTGAGATCAGGAGTTCAAGACCAGCCTGGCCAACATGGTGAAACCCCATCTGTACTAAAAATACAAAAAAGTAGCTGGGCATGGTGGTGGGTGCCTGTAATCCCAGCTACTCAGGAGGCTGAGGCAGGAGAATCACTTAAACTCGGGAGGCAGAGGTTGCAGTGAGCCGAGATCACACCATTGCACTCCAGCCTGGGTGACAAGAGTGAAACTCTGTCTCAAAAAAACAAAACAAAAACAAAAACAAAAAACAAACAAGAAAAACACCATTAGTCTGCATACAATGAAAGAAGCCTCAGATTAAATTATCTGTTTTCTTAGCATGCTAGTATTTGATAAGTGGAGATTTTGAATTAATAAATAAAACCAAATACAATCATCTGTGGACCATTTCCATGAGAAAATAACCTAATCAAAAAATTACATTATTTTTTCTATCAATTTGTAGATATAAGTAAAGATGTTCAGCAGAATACACTTAAGTTAAAGTAGAAAAATGTAAGACAAATTATGAGAATAGGAAAGTTGGACACAGTGCTACACCATCCTGTTTCCTCATTCAACTTAGAACATCATCATCTATTCTCTTCATACACCCTCTTCCCTTCTTAACTCAAAGAGTGGCAAGGCAGGACCTGAAAGGTAGAGGGGATCTGAATGAGTCCAGGTGTTTGACCTCAGACATTTTCCTTCTTGCTTTTTCTTTTGTGACAGGGTCTTGCTCTGTTGCCCAGAGCAAGTGTAGTGGCACAATCACGGCTCACTGTAACCTCAACCTCCTGGGCTCAAGTGATTCTCCTACATCAGCCTCCTGAGTAGCTGGGACTACAGGCACACACCACCATGCCTAGCTACTTTCTTTTAAAAGAGAGGGTCTCACTATGTTGTCTAGCCTGATGTTGAACTCCTCAGCTCAAGTGACCTCCACCTCAGCCCCCCAAAGTGCTGGGATTGCAGATGTGAGTCACTGTACCTAGCTTGACCTCATACATTTTCAAGCCTGGTTGTAAACCAATTCAGAGAAGCTACTTAGTGATGTGGTTTCAAGGTTGTGGCAAGATGGTATTGGCTTTCCTTTGCTAGCAAAACCTCCACTTTTCTTAAGTCTCAATGTGCCCAACCCTAGAGGATGAGTCATGGTTGGTTTCCGTCAACTCCTTACTGCTAGAGATGGGAAAATTGACCAAGTTCTGGACAATGCGATGTAAGCAGAGTTTGCTGAGGGTTCTGGGAAAGAGTTTCCTCCCAGACAAAGCAAGAAAGGCCCATGAGTCCAGCCATTTGCCTTTCCTTTCTTTTCCTGAACACTGTTATGTGAGAATGTGATGTTTGGTGCTTCAGCAGACCTTCAGGCAATCACGATGGGAAGAGAAGCCTGTCACAGAGACAGACTAGCTGACCCGGCAGTGCTGAGCTGCTGACCCTCACCCAAAAATGCCCACATCTAGAGTTTCTGTTATGTGAGTAATTAAGTAACATTCTTGGCTAAACTACTGTTAGATTTTTTGTTGTTGTTACTTGTAAGAAAAATCACCCTGATAGAAGGCTTTTCCACAAAGAGTTTTACCCTCCTGCTTTACTCTGCTCCCCCAACAACCCCATAATACCTAGTAAACTATGGCCAAGCTTGATGCTACACATTTAGAACCACAGAATGTCAGAGCTGAAAGTCACTCCACATCTCCAATTCTCAGAAGATAAAATAAGAAATTTAGAAGTGATTCCTCTTGTTTGAGAGGTTGACCCTTGCCTAGTGCAAATGCCAATGGAAAAAGGAAGACATATCACCCATGTGAACTATGGCGTGAAGGACTCTCCTAAGATTGTTTTCTAGGAACAGGTTTGTCTGTGGACAGAGAGCATGAGGCACTAGCAACTAGAGGTGAAGAAGACTCTTTAAGGAGGGGGAAAGGTATAGAAAGGGAATCTAGGACTGGGTGTGGTGGCTAGTGCCTGTAATCTCAGCAATTTGGGAGGATGAGGTGGAAGGATTGCTTGAGCCTGGGAAGTAGAGGCTGCAGTGAGCTGTGATCGCACCACTACACTCCAGCCTGGGTGACAGAGAAAGACCCTGCTTCAAAAAAGGAAGGTGGGGAGGAAGAGAGAGAGAGAGAGAGAGAGAGAGAGAGAGAGAGAGAGAAAGGAAGGCAGGAAGGCAGGAAGGTAGCAAGGCAGGAAAGAAGGAAGAAAGGAAGGAAGGAAGGAAGGAAGGAAGAAGGAAGGAAGGAAGGAAGAAGGAAGGAAGGAAGGAA
>NW_016813249.1:8677-12857 GCF_001698545.2 Rhinopithecus bieti
AAGGAAGGAAGGAAGGAAGGAAGGAAGGAAGGAAGGAAGGAAGGATCAATCTGGGGCTCCATTATCCGTTTCTTCTTCAATTTTTCCTAAAGCCAGATCTGAGGTATATTTTCCACAATAATCATGTGAAATGAAGAGTGCATATTGCAAACTGCTTCCAGAAATGTGTAGTGAGCATTTCCTGTAGAAGGCCTGAGCGTTCCAGCCTCACCACACAAGGTTGCCAGTCCCTGCTTTGGCCTCGAGAGGGTCTGTGAGTTATGAGGGGGAGGCCACTAGGTTTATGAAACTTCATGGAAGAGAATTTTAGAGAAACAAAGAACTAAAATAATAATATTAGGAGTATCAGAGACTAATTTCATAAGTTTCAAATATTTTCTGAACTTCTGTCAATCCAATTCATCTATGTGCATGTAGATGCAACCTGACTTCCATTCACGTGAGTTTCTGGTTTACAGGATTTTTGCTGAAATTTCAAGAATTCCTTCCCCTGTTTTTCCCCTCAAACTTTTATAAAAGCCAAGATTGTTTTGATCAGAGAGACTATATTCTTTTAACTTAATTAAAAGAGCAATACATGTTTACATTAATGTCTGTCTGCTACATTGCATATCCCTAACTCTACTTAGCAAAGTGCATAAAACTTAGTAGATGCTCAATAAATATTTGTGAAATGAACATATGAAGGAATGTAAGCAACTTGGAAATACAAAAAAGAAAAAAAATCAGAGTTTAAAGAAACTCCCTCATTCTGTACATTAATTTGTAGAAAGCTAAATCTTGTTCCACAAATATGTCTTCTATACATATATATTTTATTTATTTACTTTTATTTATGTATTTAGAGACAGGACCTCATTCTGTTACCCTGGCTGGAGTGCAGTGGCATAATCATAGCTTGCTGCAACCTCAAACTCTGAGGCTCAAGCAATCTTCCTGCCTCAGCCTCTTAAGTAGTTAGGACCACAGGCATGTGCCACTGTGTTCAGCTAATTTATTTATTTATTTATTTATTTTTTGTAGAGACATAGTCTCTCCATGTTGCCCAGGCTGGTCTTGAACTCCTGGCCTCCAGTGATACTTCTGTCTTGGTTTCTCAAAGTGCTGTGATTACAGGCATGAGTCACTGTTCCTAACCCCTTCTCTATATATTTTAAGTTGTCCATTTTCTTTCCTGTAAAGGAGGAGATTATCGTTGTTGTTGATTCCTGAAAACGTAATTTTTTGTGTAAAATTTCAATTGCATTATTCTCTACTATAACAAGGGGCAGATGGCATGTAAACTGCTTCCACATGTCTACATGTGTGATAAAAACAAACCTAAGTGCTCTAATTCCCACTACAAGTTTCTCTACTCTGCTGCAGAAGACAGTCTAAGACATTTAATAGAGTTTTCTAATTTAACCACAATGACTTAAAAACCTGATGTAACCATAGTAAGTAAATAATAAATGTATCTCTTTATTTGCTATGACATGTGGTGAATGTAAGATGTGACATATTTTCTTTGCTCACTGGAAGAGTGATCTATGGACTGATTTCCCAAGCATGTCTCAAGGTCTATTGGAATTGTGCATGCATCTTGGGATGTAAATGAGGGGGCTGTCAATGAAACTTCCTGGAAATGTCCTCATTAGCAGTATAATTTAAGAAATATGATATTGATGTTCCTGCACTGATCCAGGTTGGACACACACGCCATTTCAGTAAGTTATCTACAGACCTTCTGCTGTGATCAGAGCTGGGTGGTTTACACAGTAACACTGGGGGAAAATAATTCAGTTAGAATTTAGTTTTAAGTTTCACTGGGCAGACCATCATGAAATTTTATTTCCACTGTCAATAAGGAGCCACAAATAGATGCCCCAGGACTTGAGTTAAAATTGCTCTGTATTTCTGGTCATGGATGACCACATTATTTTTGTACTGATTTGTTCTTACCCTTGGCAAAACTGACCTTGGGAATAAACAGGGAAATAAGGACAGTTTGTCTTAACTTCCACTTTTCCCATTCAGCTGTTCATTCTGTCTGTGGAATGTGTACTCTGTCTGTGCAAAGGGGAAGGAAGAGCAGGAAGGACTTTGTATTGTGGTCTGAGTGCCAGATTAGTTGCAGTAGAATAGAATATCAGGTAAATCGCTAAGGTTTTTTACTCTAATCCCTGGCTCCCTGGACATGTCCAGGGTCTGGGGAAACTCACTGCCATGAAGGGAAGGGCCTTGGATGAGACCCAGTGCTATGCTGGCTTCAGGTCCCAGTGGTGGCCACAGAGGTGTCTGCATCACCACATCCCTAGTTCCAGGTGACCGAGCAGAGATAGAGGCTCCATTTGTTTAGGAGAAAGTGAGGGAAAAGAATAAGAGCCTCTGCCTGGTAATTCAGAGAATTCCTCCGAATTGTGTCCAAGACCACTAAGGCATCACCAGGAGCTGACAGAAGAGCCCATAGGCTTTAAGTGAACAGTGGTGGTGGCCTGACAGAGCTGCTCTGTGGACCAGTGGTGGTGGTGGCCACAGGGAGAGGTTCCTCTATCTGTGGAAAGGGGAGAGAAGACTACAAGTCTGCAAAAAACACAACACTATTTGGCATGGGGCCCAAGTGCCTCAAATACCTGGAAAGCCTTCCCAAGAAGGACAGGTACAAACAAGCCCTGACTGTGAAGACTGCAGTACATACCTAATTCTTCAATGCTGAGACACTGATGAACATCCATAAGCATCAACACCATCCAGGAAACACGACCTCACCAAATGAACTAAATGAGGTACTATGGACCAATTCTTCAGAAACAGAGATCTATGACATGAGAATTCAAAATAGCTGTTTTGAGGAAACTCAAAGAAATGTAAGATAACACAAAGAAGGAATTCAGAATTCTATCAGACAAATTTAACAGAAATTGAACTAATGAAAAAGAATCAAGCAAAATTCTGGAGTTGAAAATGCAACTGACATGCTGAGGAATACATCAAAGTTGCTTAATAGCAGAATTGATCAAGCAGAAGAAAGAATCAGTGAGTTTGAAGACAGGCTATTTTTGAAAATACACAGTCAGAGGAGACAAAAGACAAAAGAATAAAAAGTAATGAAGCATGCCTATAACATCTAGAAAATAGCCTCAAAAAGGCAAATCTAAGAGTTATTGGCCTCAAAGAGGTAGAAAAAGAGATAGGGATGGAAAGTTTATTCAAAAGAATAATATCGGAGTTTGGAAGATGGCCAAATAGGAACAGCTCCAGTCTCCAGCTCCCAGCACGAGTGACACAGAAGACAGGTGATTTCTGCATTTTCAACTGAGGTACTGGGTTCATCTCACTAGGGAGTGCCAGACAATTGGTGCTGGTCAGCTGCTGCAGCCCGACCAGGGAGAGCTGAAGCAGGGTGAGGCATTGCCTCACTGGGAAGCGCAAGAGGGAAAGGAATCCCTTTTCCTAGCCAGGGGAACTGAGACACACAACACCTGGAAAATCGGGTAACTCCCACCCCAATACTGCACTTTACCAAGGGTCTTAGCAAACGGGCACAGCAGGAGATTATATCCCACACCTGACCGGGAGGGTCCCCCGCCCACGGAGCCTCCCTCATTGCCAGCACAGCAGTTTACGATCTAAAGGCAAGGCAGCAGCGAGACTGGGGGAGGGGTACCCGCCATTGCTGAGGTTTTAGTAGGTAAACAAAGCTGCTGGGAAGCTCAAACGGGGTGGAGACCACAGAAGCTCAAGGAGGCCTGCTTGTCTCTGTAGACTCCACCTCTGGGGACAGGGCACAGCTAAACAACAACAACAACAACAACAACAACAAAAAGTAGCAGAAACCCCTGCAGATGCAAATGACTCTGTCTGACAGCTTTGAAGAGAGCAGTGGATCTCCCAACACGGAGGTTGAGATCTGAGAATGGACAGACTGCCTGCTCAAGTGGGTCCCTGACCCCTGAGTAGCCTAACTGGGAGACATCCCCCACTAGGGGCAGTCTGACACCCCACACCTCACAGGGTGGAGTACACCCCAGAGAGGAAGCTTCCAAAGTAAGAATCAGACAGGTACACTCGCTGTTCAGCAATATTCTATCTTCTGCAGACTCTGCTGCTGATACCCAGGCAAACAGGGTCTGGAGTGGACCTCAAGCAATCTCCAACAGACCTACAGCTGAGGGTCCTGACTATTAGAAGGAAAACTANC
>NW_016813249.1:15862-48019 GCF_001698545.2 Rhinopithecus bieti
GTGACAGACTGGATTAAGAAAATGTGGCACATATACACCATGGAATACTATGCAGCCATAAAAAAGGATGAGTTTGTGTCCTTTGTAGGGACATGGATGCAGCTGGAAACCATCATTCTCAGCAAACTATCGCAAGAACAGAAAACCAAATACCGCATGTTCTCACTCATAAGTGGGAATTGAACAATGAGATCACTTGGGCACAGGAAGGGGATCATCATACACAGGGTCTTATTGTGGGGAGGGGGAAGGGGGGAGGGATAGCATTAGGAGATATACCTAATGTAAATGACGAGTTAATGGGTGCAACACACCAACATGGCACATGTATACATATGTAACAAATCTGCCTGTTGTGCACATGTACCCTAGAACTTAAAGTATAATAAAAACGAAAAAAAGAAAGGTTAATAACATGGGGAAATGTGTTTCTAAAAATTGTGGAGTGTTTTCGTCTATAAAATATTAGTATCTGACAGACAGTTCAATATTTCTTGCTTGCTAGGTTTTCACTAAAATTTAAGATTATTAAAGATAACAATTCTAGTTAATATATAATTCTGTATATAAAGCGAACCAAGGTAAGATGCAGTTTTTGATGAGAGAATAAATTATAATAAAGACATCAAGTTGTATTCTTATTGTGAAAAATAATGATTGTATATAATTTGAAGGTTATTTAAAAGTTATATTTGGGCCTGTTATCCTAACGCTTTGGGAGGCCAAGGCAGGCAGATCACTTGAGGCCAGGAGTTTGGGACCAGCCTGGCTGACATGGTGAAGCTCCATTCCTACTAAAAATACAAAAATTACCTGGCATGCTGGCATGCGCCTATAATCCCAGCTACGCAGGAAGCTGAGGTCAGAGAATCTCTTGATCCTGGAAGGCAGAGGTTTCAGTGAGCTGAGATCATGCCACTGCACTCCAGCTTGGGTGACAGAGCGAGACTCTGTCTCAAAAAACAACAAAAAGATTATTTATGAAAGAAGATAGAAAAGAACCAGTAAGTAGGAGAGAGGTGTGAAGAAAGTTGTTAATATAATGATGTATTTTTGGTAGGGAAGATTATAATGAGAAGAAGATTTATAATTCTGTATGTGATTAAGTTGGTGATAATTAAAAGTGAATTATTTATAATTGTCTTTCTAAGATGGATATCCAATATGGTTTAGATCTTTGTCCCCACCCAAATCTCAAGTCAAGTGGTAATCCCCAATGTTGGAGGTGGGATCTGGTGGGAGGTGATTGGATTATACAGGTGTTTCTCATGAATGGTTCAGTGCCATCATTTTGGTACTGTCCTCATGATAGTGAATGAGTTCTTGTGGGATCTGGTTTGTAAAAGTGTGTAGAACTTCCCCTCTCTCTCTCTGGCTTGCTCCCCCTTCATTTTCTGCCATGATTTTAAGTTCTCTGAGGTCTCCTTAGAAGCTGAGCAGATGCCAGCATCATGCTTCCTGTATAGCCTGCCAAACTGTGAGTCAACTAAACCTCTTTTCTTTTTTTTTTATAAATCACACAGTCTCAGGTATTTCTTTATAACAGTAAGAGAACAGACTAATAACAGTCTCCTATGTTAAAATAAGATTTTTGCTTTTTTGAAATCTTTGAGCTATCACTTTGGCTAATTAAATAACTTACTTTATAGTGACTTGTAATCCTATTTTATGACATCAAATGTTTTAAACCTTTGATATTTGACGAATTCTCCAAAGTCAAATTCTAAATTCAGTGTTATGACGTCAAACTAAATGTTTAGAGGTCCAAGAGGGACGTATTGAGTCAATTAGGCCTATGAAAATCATGGAAGAAGCATTGTAAAATATAAAATTGTATTTAACTTTCTTTGGGTTACATTTATGTAAATGTGTTATTAGTATGTATTCCAAAATTATCTGAGATTCCTATAATTCTGATCTGTCTCAGAATATATTATCAGTAATAATACTTACATTAAATTGTTGTATGAACTTTTAACCATGACTGTCATAGGATTTATATCACTCGCAATTATTGTTTTACTTTAATTCTTCTCAAAAAGCATTTTATTAGCAGCTACAGTTCAAAACATGCTTCTTTTGGGGAGTTCACGAAAAGGACTTGGGTGGGTGTTCTTGAATACAGGTTTCTGATAACTTTGCAGATTGTACCATTGGACTAGAAATAAAACTCTAGACTCTAAAAAGCTGATGTGTTCATTATCCATTTAACCAAAACCCACCTGCTCCCTAAAATGATTGAAATTAAAATAGATAAATGAATTAAATAAAGAAAGTTTAAAAGGGAGAATAAAATTTTAAATAACTTCACTAACCTACCTCTCATGATAAATTCTGCAATTGGTTGAGAAATTATCATAATCTAGAAAGTATAGGGCAGTGTGACTGAGCACCCAATGCAAAATCCCCAAATACAAACTCCACTAGAAGAATGCAGGCTTCTGAAAGAATTCCCAGCAAGATACAATAAATATATTAAGGTAAGAGCAACAACAAAAGGCTGATGTGTTCGTTTTTCTGACTTTGATTCAATGAAATTGCTACTACCTTTTTTCTGAGGTCCTGCAAGCTGAATCTTATACCTTGTGATACAGGTGAAAACTAAAGATGCTTTTAAGTCTTACATCTGATCACCTCAATTGACTACCTGCTAGACTCTAAGAAAACTGGTTAATCGATTATTCCCAACAATAACCTTTACTTTTCTTCTGTTTGAAAGTCCATCTGCCATGCCATCTCCTAAAATAAATGCAGCTGTTTAATGGGACTGGTCTATTCCCAGACTGGTTACATTTAAATGTTAAGTCTCCACTCCAAGGTAAACATAGATCATATGTTACATGCATGTTTGTTCAATATGCATGTGTCGGAACCATGTTCATGAATAATCATAGCTTTTCCTGTAACCTATTAAGTATGTATGTTTAGCTAACCTGTTATATCCACACAGGAACCCCAGATACAACTGACAATGGAGAATAAACTTACTGCCTTTCCTATTAATATGGGAGTGACATATATTCTGTAGTTAACACCCATCTATCCTATGATTCAAAGACTATGATGGTTACAGGGGTGTTGGGGGAAACTGTGATTTACCCCTTAGTGCAATCTTTAGATTGTCATCTTGGAGACTAGAATTGATGAGAAAAACTGAAAAGATGAACCATACTCTCAAAAGAAGCATTGTCAAAATATATCAAGAAATGAATTTGATTTGGGATAAGTCATTGCTGGTTGCCCTGTTGTGGTACAGTGGCTTTCTGAAGTAGACTCAAATTGAGTCCCTTATGGTAGACTATTTCAAGTGTCTGCTCCAGTGGGACCACCAATTGATGCTTTAAGAGATTTAGCAATTGCCAAATACGTTAAGACTCTGGGCATTATACTGACTTCTGTTCATGAGTTTGCTTATAGCAGGACCACTCATCCCACAGACGTAGCCCTAGATCATTTTCAACTGGGAGACTGTGTCCTCCTGAAGACTCCAAAAAACAAGGACTTGAACACTGACTTGCTGCCAAGTTGATAGGGCCATTCAAAGTGCTGTCAAATATTCACTCATCAATTAAACTTGCTGGAATAAAGCCATGTTTGTCCTTTGGGGATTTTCATTTGCTTGGCAAAACAACTCTTTAGTTAGGATCTCGCAATCTATTGCCTCTCCTGCTAAACTCTCCCACTGCCAGAGTTGTCTTCCTAAACCTTCTTACAGTTGTTCCTGTATACAGTTTTACTTAGGTTGGTGCAACTGTGGTTTCAGACCATGAATTTTAAATCTTTATAGTTAGGCTCAAATATATCTTTATTAATCAAAATACGAACCATTACAATCAACACATTTTGCCAATGAGAAATAAGGTTGCTTATTCCTGTAGTGTAAAAATCCATGCTTAAGGATTCAGTGAACTCTTGGAAAGCATTTTCTGCATCCTACTGGTTGTGGAAGTTGTCAAGATGCTTGAAGAAGTAATAGTCGGTTGACGAGAGGTCAGGTGAATATGGCAGATGAGGCAAAACTTCATAGCCCAATTTGTTTAACTTTCGAAGCACTGTTTATGTGACCTGCAGTCAGGCGTTGTCATGCAGAATAATTGGGCCCTTTCTGTTGACCAATGCCAGCTGCAGGTTTTGCAGTTTTTGGTGCATCTCATCAATTTGCTGCACATACTTCTCAGATGCAATGGTTTTGCTGGGATTCAGAAATTTGTAGTGGATCAGACCGGCAGCAGACCACCAGTGACCATGACCTTTTACTGGTGCAAGTTTGGCTTTGGGAAGTGCTTTGGAACTTCTTCTTGGTCCAACCACTGAGCTGTTCATCACCGGGTGTTGTATAAAATCCACTTATCATAGCACATCACAATCCAACTGAGAAATGGTTCATTGTTGTTGCTTGGAATAAGAGAAGATGACAATTCAAAATGACAGTTTTTTAAATTTTCACTCAGCTCGTGAGGCATCCACTTATTGGAACTTTTTCAGCTTTCTAATTTGCTTTAAATGCCAAATGACCATAGAAAGGTCAACGTTGAGTTCTTCAGCAACTTCCCAAAGTGTAATTGTAAGAGGATCAGTTTCGATGATTGTTCTCAATTGGTCATTGTCAATTTCTGATGGCTGGCCACTATGCTTCTCATCTTCAAGGCTCTCGTCTCCTTTACAAAACTTCTTGAACCACCACTGCACTGTACATTCGTTAGCAATTCCTGGGCCAAATGCGTGTTGATGTTGAGAGTTGTCTCCGCTGCTTTACGACCCATTTTGAACTTGAATAAGAAAATCACTCGATTTTGCTTTTTGTCTGACTTCATTTCCATGGTCTAAAATAAATATAAAACAAATAGCAAGTAATAAGTCATTAACAAAAAAAAGCGAGAAATGTACATTAAAATGATGAATAACATAACCACATTTATTTAAAAATGTATTCCAATATCAAATGGCAAATTTCAACAATCCAAAAACTGCAATTACTCTTGCACCAACCTGAAGCCTGTTTCTCCAATCACTTACAGGGTCTGATTGATAACTTTGTACCCAGAGGTCCATGCTTCTTTCTTACTCAGCACTGCTTTACACATTATGTGCAAAGAAATCATAAAGACCCACAAGCCTACAAGTGTAATTTCTATTGACCAAATGACCTCCCTAGGTTAAGCCACCTACTTCACTTACATTAATTCCTCCTCTAGAGTAGAGACCCATATTAATAAAATTATACAACAGGCTACCTGACTTCAACAAACCTTAGAACACCAAAGCAGAATTAATCTGGGCACTTTCGGGGACTTGTTTATAGACCTATTCTCTGGGATTCCTAGTGGAATTCAGTTAATCCTGGAAAGCATTCTTAAATTGGGCCTTAATATTCTTCTTTTGTCATGGTGGCCTACAGACTAGTAAAACTTACTATGTATTGTGTAACCAAAGGTTGCATGAGTTTGACTAAAACTATCAAAGCAAGAAAGAAGATGCCCATGATCGTTGTTCCTAAAAGAAGCACTAAGGAATATTTCCTTAGGCAGGTCAAATTATTTTATTCTGCAGGGACCCCTCATCAACTTCTTCCTCATCAACCTTGTCCAGCAAGAAATAGGCAGATGAGAGACAAAATTCCTTTGTCCCCAATCCCACAAGACTGTGGAATGACCTTCAACAGTGAGAAAATTGTAGTAGTGAAAGGAGGTCTAGCATGACTAGTTCCACTTGGCTCCTAACCCCACTAGTGCCCCCAGTACCCTGCACAATGATATCATTTAGGTTAACTGCTTTTGATTATTTCTGCACATAGGCCAGACTAATTATGGGAGGAATTTACAGTTTACCTTTAAAGCAAGGATAATAGTCCCTTCCCAAAACAAATCCCTGAGGAGATAAGGATGGTGTACACACAAGTAACCATGTTATGTTAAAGATTTATAGGAGCATTGTGACCTGACCAAATGCAGCTTCACAACCCTCCCTGAGACCCTTGTTGCCACCCTTATGTCTGTGATCATTGATCACCTCTTGATCTCAACCTTCTCCATTTTCGCCTTCCCCTAACATAAACGCGGCCTAAAATTCTATTAACTAAAGATGGTTCTTTAGGACACCAGTACATTACATTCTTGGTTAACTGGCCATCCAAAATAATGTTGCCTTCCTTTCCCCAACACCTTGTCTCTCAACTTATTGGCTATTTTGCAGTAAGTGGTATAAGCCTGGACTTGTTTATAGCTCAGCAATATATATGAAGAAAAACAGAAATTATATATATATACATATATACACATATGAGGAGAGTGAATATGCGGGTGAATCTAGGTAAAAGTTATATGAATGTCAGTTTTAATAATCTTACAGATTTTTGGTTGGTCTGATTCGCTTTCAGTATAAAAGTGCATAATTTAAAAAATGTTGAGAGTTCTATTCTGAGAGGTGTTCAAGCAGAGACTGGATGAATTTCTGAGTAACAGGGATTTTTGCTTGGTTTATAAAATGGGACTGGATGATTTCAATTTGACCCTTAATGTGATGATTAATTTTATGTGTCAACTTGGCTAGGCCACAGTACCCAGGTATTTGGTCAATCAGCAGTCTGAATGTTTTTGTGAAGGTATTTTTTTTTTTTTTACATGAGATTACCATTTAAATCAGTAGACTTTGAATAAAGCAGGTTATGCTCCACAATGTGGGTAAAGTTCATCCAATCCACTGAAGGCCTTAGGAGAAAACACTGAAGTCCCCAGAGGAAGAGGGAATTCTGCCTCCTGACTGTCTTCAGACTGAAACTGCAACATCATCTCTTCCCTGGGTCTCAAGTCTTCCAGCCTACCCTGCATATTTTGGACTTGCCAACCTCCATAATCACGTAAGCCAATTACTTAAAATAAATCAGTCGTTTCTGTTTCTCTGGTGAACCTTGATTAATAAACTTAGATTCTATTTCCAGCTGCCTCCTTGCAATTTTCAACTTCCCAGAAGCCCCTTACCCTCTCTCCCACTCCTTGTGTTCAGGGCCTGACATGTAATAGAAGCTCCTCCCCACTACCAATTATGTAACGCAAGGCTGAGAAGAAGCTCAAGGTGCAGTCTAAAAACCAAGATATCATTTGTTATTCTTATTATTGTAAGTTTTGTAATTACTACGATTGCTGTATAGAACATGTCAGGATCATGGCTAGCCTGAAGCCTAACCTCTGAATGATCCATATCTAATCACAGAGTATGAGTGTCTTAAATGTCATCCCACTCCACTGCTGTGATATATGCCTTCATTAAGATTAAGGAGAAAGAATTTAAATATCAGGGCTGAGCATCTGAACAATCATGTCATTTCTATTGATCACCTAATGAAAATTTATGGCATTTAACAGTGAATAAATCAGTTTACATAAGGATGCTAGCTTCTACCACTCTGCTCATGCCATTTCCAGGAAAGCCTTCATCATATTTACTGTAACAGTGCATTTCTAAGGGTCTTCCAATTGCAGAAAGCACACTATGGCTGAAGAAAGGTTGGGCACTTTAGTTCTGCCATTTTGTTACCAAGTGATGTAAATAAAATTTATACACTGGTCAGCATGATGAGAACCCAGAGAGATGAAATGTGGAGACTGGTTTCCTGCAGATGTGATGTTTTAGAGCGATCATAAAAAAATTCCAAATAGAGAGGATAAATATAAGGATAGAAACAGTCATGGAGTAATAAACTAACACCTTAAAAAAAAAAGTAAAGAAGTGTATCACGTAGCTGAAATGGGTGAGAATTGTGTCACCTACAGAATCTAATTTATAGTCATCAGAGGAAATAAAAATATTCTCAAGAAGCCATGGCAACTGTTCCTGGAGGCAATTGTGGATGCCACTCCTGGCAACTGTGACCCTGCCATTCAGAAGTTAGACATCATTAGCTAAACAAGAAACTTCCGATTTCTTTTTAAATTAATTGTGAGGATGGGAAGGGGGAAAAGTTCACTGTCCTCGATTTTGCAGATTCCTTTGAGCTCCAAAGCACACAGAGGGCCACAGGCATGCCTTCTTTTGAGAAAGACACTCTCTGACCTTCTTATCTAAAGCGGCACATGCACCCCATGGCTTTCTAGCCCCTCACTCTGCTGTCTCCACAAAGCCTATTCCTGCCCGAGGACAGCAGGCTGGCAGCTGGTAAGGCCTACGACCTGAAACTGGCGGCCTGCATGTGCAGCCTGCTTCTGTGACTTGACAGCTGGGGGGCGGGGTCGGGAGGAGGAAGACCTTGGTTAAGGTACTTAATTTTTCTGTTCCTCTGTTTCTTCTTCTGAAAAATAGGAATGTTAATAGTGCCTATCTCATAAGATTGTGAGAATTAAATGAGTTACTATTGAAAGCCCTGAGAGCACTGTCTGGCAAATAGTCATACTCTGAAATAAAACAGGTGAGCAAAATGTATTCATTGTTTATTGTCTGCCCTATTGGAAGATGAACTCCACAAGAGAAGGGCCTTATCTTACACTCTATTGCACCCTCAGTGCTTATGGCAGTGCCTGACCCACGGTGGGCCTCAGTAAATACCTGCAGAAGGTAAGGCTGGGAGCATTGTCGGCTTCTTTTGTGCTCCTTTCCTGGTTTCTCTCTTCTCTTACTCAAATGACCTCATTTGGGTGATCTGGCTTATGTGTTTAGTCAGAAACTCATTAAAATAATTTATGCCAACAAATTCTATAGGAATGTAATCTTGTTAATCCATTCATTCATTAATTCATTTATTAAGATCATATAGTTGAAGGCCTATAGTGTCTCCTGACTCAAATATATGGCCCAGACAATACTCAGCATGTATTTCAACTATAAGATAATGAGATGTCATTTAAATAACCACTCTAGGCTAAGCCATTGGGTACAGAGGCCAGCAGGGAAAAGGGATAAGTTAGGAACAGTCAGGGTTGAGATCAGGAACCAACTTTGCCATTGAACATGCATAGGAGGGGTGGCCTGCCTTCCAAATCACAGAATAAAAGGGATCCAACCAAGCTGGCAGCTTTATCCAGGGTCTTCTCTGGTGAACAGAATGACACAGAGCACCCTGCAGATGGGGTAATCATTGGGTCTGATCCTAGCTAAATGGAGGGGCAAGAGGACCCATTTGAATTGAAGCAGGTCCTTAGCAACTGAGCTGACTCAGGGTTCAACTCCAAGGAAGTTGGAAGTTGCAGTAGTCTGGGCCTAACTAAGAATTCACACGTTCTCCAGTCCCAGACACATAGCCTGTATTTTAGAACAGAGTCCAGTGCCAGCAGGAAACGGGAGAACTAATCAGTGACCAGTGCGCAGTTGCCAGGGAGACAAAACCAGCCATATTGCAGTCTCCATGAAACCCTTGGTTTTGGCCTTTCCTCATTTAGGGGGCTGGGCTTTCATATGCATTTGAAAACCAACATCCTTTAGTTCTTGGAAATGTCACTTATTACTTCTTTAGTAATTACCTCCTTTCCATTTTCTCTCTTTCAGAAATTCTTAATTAAATCTATCTCCCAGTTTGATCCTTTATGTTTTTTATTATTTCTTTTTCTGTTCTCCTGTTAGAAATCTATAGGGGCTTTTGTTTGTTTTGCTCACCGGTCTATTTCCTTAAATTTATCTCCTAGCAATTCTACTAATTTCAGTTTTCAAATGTTAACTTCCAAGAGCCTACCAGTTCTTGTTTTATGGATATAGTGTATTCTTGTCTCCCTCTGAGGAATGTGGTTATAAAGTGTTTGCGGCTGTTACTTTTCTTGTTGCCGTATAGTTGCTGAATCCTTTGAGTTCCTCTTTAGTTTTTCCATTTTTGTCTCCACCTTGCTTGTTGAAGACTTCCTTGATATCTGCTCCTCTTTGTCAGTCCTTACTCATAAGAGTGAGCCCCTTGAGAGTGGAGTGAAGCTCTGTGTTCAAGGCTAGTCCTTGTTTGCTGGTTAGTCCATAATTCCTGTGGGATTATGGGTAGGGATGGCCATTTTGTTGAGTGACCCTCAAATACTGGTATCTGTAGGTCTGTTCTCCTGCTCAATCTGTTTATCCAGAGAGCATCTTCCACTCTCCTAGCTGGAGAGCTAAGGCTGGTCACCAGAGAATGGAGGTTGAGTTGGGCAGGGGCTCACTACTTGGTATATAGACTTTCACTAATCGCCTGCTTCCGTCCTCTTGCCTCACCTCCTCCACTTCTACCAACTGGTGTTCCTGAATCTGTCCCTTCTTTGGGAACTTCAGAAAGTTAATCAAGTCTTTCTAGCAAATTCTAAAGATCACAAGGAATAGCTTATTCAGCAGGATCAATTTTACAGGGTTGCAAATCAGAACATAAAGACTTTTTTCAGGCATCGCCTTTTGAGGACAATGATTAAAAGGGGCTAAAAAAATCATAAAGAGCTTAGTATAGAAGAGCATAATTGTGCAGGCTAGCATATTCACACGCATGCTCCCAGACACTTTAGAGTGTAGGACCGGGCATGGGGTGGGAGTGGAGGGGCAGCCCAGGGACTTCCATGTGTGCTTTTGTTTGGGGTTCATAGTAGGAGACTATTGGGTAAATCACTTTACCTTCACTAGTAAAATTAAATTACAGGGTTAGAGTGTGGGATCTTTAGGTTCCCTTCAGCTCTAAGATCATCCGTTCTATTCCACAGTAATAATCTCATTTTTATCCCTGTAGGTAGCTAGGATGAATCATATACAGACATCATAAATTCTACTTCTGGACATTAAGGTGATAGGACATGAATGTCACAAACAACAGTAATATCTCCCACATCTTGTGGTTTGAAGGGATAAATGATGAAGCAGTGTTACCTACGCTTTGCACTTGTAGTTATTTGAGCTTTTCTTTCAGGCTTGAAAAGACAAAGGCTGTAAAATGGTTTCTTTTAAGGCTTGTTAACGTTGGAATTTTATGTTTAAAAATCTGCATTATATATTTAGGAAATAAGAGTGAAACAAGTCAGTGTTGGTGGCTGGGGGTGAATTTGAATGTTTAATTATACATATCACTTCTGAAGGGCGGCTGCAGGAAGCATGTTGATACGGTGTGCTGGCGTCTATGAGATTGGTTGCTAATGAATGCTTAGTACACACACATTTACACACACAGACACACTCATGCATGACCTTGGCATCTGCCCTTGGAAATGTCTGGAAATGCTTTCAACACTGCCTTTGTGTACAGTGAAGTGTCTTAATAATCAGTCTTACAAGATACTGGGATCTATTTCAGCAAAAGAAGAAAAAAATAAAGACAAGGTATTATTCCTCTGGAAAACCTTTGTTCTTCCATAAGCTTAGTTCCTTTCCCTCATACCTCCTTGGGATAAGAGTTTTCTCAATTAGAAATGCTTTTATCTGCAATTTGTAAGATAATGGCTCCCTGGCACCCTTGCAGGTCTCCACACAGGCCCTGGAGGTGAGGCTCAGCTGCAGCCCGACTTGTCTTGGTGAATGAACGCCTTGTCATGCTCTCAGGAACTTGGCATGAATGGCAGTTCTGTGTAGTGCTGTCAAGGCTGTTGCCATTCACCTCCCTACCTTGTGGGAGGTTGTCACAAGGTCATTTCCCATCTGTTTCCCTGGTTCTGGTGAAGCATGGGACTTTCCATCTGTCCCCCTTCTTCGGGAACAGTTGCAGACTATAATAGTGCTTGGCTGGAGCCTAGCGTTGTTGACTTCTCAGTCACAGGGTGAGGAGTGACCCACTGCTTGTGTTCCCCATCATCTCCCCCCTTGGCTTGTTGTCATCCTGCGGAACAATGGCTGCAGGTAGCTGGCACCATGCTGATCTTTTTTTTTTTTTTTTTGAGATGGAGTCTCGCTCTGTCGTCCAGGCTGGAGTACAGTGGCCGGATCTCAGCTCACTGCAAGCTCCGCCTCCTGAGTTCACACCATTCTCCTGCCTCAGCCTCCTGAGTTGCTGGGACTATAGGCACCCGCCACCTCGCCAGGCTAGTTTTTTGTATTTTTTAGTAGAGATGGGGTTTCACCGTGTTAGCCAGGATGGTCTTGATCTCCTAACCTGGTGATCTGCCCGTCTCGGCCTCCCAAAGTGCTGGGACCATGCTGATATTTTATGCTGTCTATATGAGTTATACATTAGCTAAATCCATTTTGGCTTGTTGTCTCCTTAACCAGCTGAATCTCTAGAAATATGGCCAGCAAAACTAGCAGCAGCCCTCATGCTACTGCTTAGTGACTGTCTGGCTGCTTGGTAGAAAACTCAACCAGCTTAAGAAAGAAGGGATGTTTCCTTTCCTCACATACCAACCAGTCAGGACACAGGCAACTGTTAAGTCAGCAACATGATGTCAGGGTTGATCCACTGCAAAAATTCCTCAGTCATCTTGGTCCTAAGATGGCTGTTCTGGTTCTGGACATCACATCACATCTGCATTTAAGGCAAGATGAAGCAGTGAAAGCAGGAATCATCATCTGTCTGCTTTATTATGAAAGCAAAAGCTCTCTCAGAAATACTCCAGCAGACTTCACCTTGCGCTCTATTGGCCATAACAGGATCATAACACCCTGAGCTTCAAAAAGAAAAAAAACCAGTTTCTGTAAAAGAGGAGCTAGATCAGCATGATTGGCCTACACTAGACCAGACTCGTCAGAGTACACACTTGGGCTGGTCTCCTTTCCTTTCTGAACCAAACATGAGTTTCACTGATGGGACATAAGAGTATAAGGTGGATAGGCAACAAGTTGTATCTGCCATTTGAACCAATGCTGCCAGTCCCAGTCTCTTATCCCAGCTCAGTAGGAAAGACCTGTCAGTCGCTGACTCTACTATCTCTCCTTGCTTGCACATCAATTATGTCTCACATTTGAACTGACCAATGAATAACTGGGCAATGACAACATCAAATGTTCAGAAGCAAAATGACATTAGGTGAACGTTGAGAGTCTGATGCCACCATAAGCTTACTCACCTTTGCAGTATTCCAAATAAAATAAATTTCTTTCAGGTAAGAGTACTACTATATCCCCTCTTATGTAAGTAAGAGATAATTGGGATTATTGCCTGTGTTTGGCAATTTTTTTTTTTTTTTTTTTTTTTGAGATGGAGTCTCGCTCTGTTGCCTAGACTGGAGTGCAGTGGTGTGATCTCGGCTCACTGCAAGCTCTGCCTCCCGGGCTCATGCCATTCTCCTGCCTCAGCCCCCCGAGTAGCTGGGACTACAGGTG
This sequence comes from Rhinopithecus bieti, assembly GCF_001698545.2. Classification (NCBI taxonomy): domain Eukaryota; kingdom Metazoa; phylum Chordata; class Mammalia; order Primates; family Cercopithecidae; genus Rhinopithecus; species Rhinopithecus bieti. Next base: position 29,036 of record NW_016813249.1, read on the forward strand.
CACGCTGCCAGGCCCGGCTAATTTTTTGTTGTTTTAGTAGAGATGAATAACTGGGACATTGCAAACAGAATTTCCAGTTCTTCAGAAACTCTAAGCCTAATCTGAAAGAAATAAGTTGAGAGTTGTCACGATCAAGGACTATAAATGCACCAGCCCCTGAACTCCTTTTCTTACCTGACAACATCAAATGTTCAGAAGCAAAATGACATTAGGTGAACGTTGAGAGTCTGATGCCACCATAAGCTTACTCACCTTTGCAGTATTCCAAATAAAATAAATTTCTTTCAGGTAAGAGTACTACTATATCCCCTCTTATGTAAGTAAGAGATAATTGGGATTATTGCCTGTGTTTGGCAATTTTTTTTTTTTTTGAGATGGAGTCTCGCTCTGTTGCCTAGACTGGAGTGCAGTGGTGTGATCTCGGCTCACTGCAAGCTCTGCCTCCCGGGCTCATGCCATTCTCCTGCCTCAGCCCCCCGAGTAGCTGGGACTACAGGTGCACGCTGCCAGGCCCGGCTAATTTTTTGTTGTTTTAGTAGAGATGGGGTTTCACTGTGTTAGCCAGGATGGTCTCGATCTCCTGACCTTGTGATCTGCCTACACTGGCCTCCCAAAGTGCTGGGATTCCCTCAGGAGCTAGGCTATGAGAACTTAGCCTACCGTTTCCTTCTCTCCCACCTAACTCCTACATATCCCTCAAGATGCTGCTTAAAAATAACTTTCTTTTTCATGTGTTTATTATAATGCTTACCACTGGCACACTGGAATTATTTACTTAGACAGTTGTCTCACCCACTACATTAGGAAATTTTCCAGGGGAACAGTTTTGTTCCAAACACTGAGCACAAAGTAGAATGCACAGTAGTAAGTTCTTAACATGTTTTCATTGAATAAAATCTATTTATACCTTCCTAGATGGCTGTCAAAAAACTATTTAAACCATGAATAATTAATAACATAATTAAGTTCTATATCTTCACTGAAGCACATCAAAATAAAAAGTGCATTTATGGTCCAAAACAAAGACATAAGTAAAAAGCAAATTCAAACCAACAAAAATATCTGCAACTCCTATCATATAAATATGATTAATTTCCTTAATATGTAAACCCTTCGAAATTGAGATGGAAAAGATCAATCAGCCAAAAGATAAATGAGCAAGGACATGAACAGACAGTTCACATAAAAATGACCCTTAGTGAGAAGACACTCAACCTTACCCATACTTTTAAAAATGCAAATGAAATGATAAGTGAGAAGCCATTCTCACTTACCATGTTGGCAAAAATCCAAAAATTCAGTAATATACTCTGTTAGAGAGACTGTGGGAAAACAGGCACTTTCGACATTTCTGGAGGAACCCAAGTGACACAGCTCCGACAGGGGACAATGTAGCAATTTCCATACAGTATTACAAATGCTTTCATCCTTTAACTCAGTTAACCTAGGACAGGGAGTTTATCCTGTAGAAATCGCTGCACAGTTACAGAATGACATGCACAAGTGATGTGTTATGGTATTGTTTGTAACAGCCTAAGAAACAGCCCATTTCCATAAAGAGAGGACTGGTTAAATAAAGTGCAGTATGTCCTCAAAATGGAATACTAGGTGCTGAAAAAGAATGAGGACACCCTCTCTGTTATATTGTGAGAAGGTATTCAGGATAGATGGTTCAGAAGAAAAGCTCAGAATAGTGAACACATTATGATGCCTGTAGTGTCATAAAGCAGAGGAAAAGAATATGTATTTGTTTTGGTTTGCAACTGCATAAAGTACTGGAAAGGTATACTGTAAGGAGGGGGGCCGACCAGGTGGATAGAATAGAAGCAAAACTCAATGTATACCATTTTTATTTTAAAAATCCATGAATTGAAAACTAATAATCCACCTGTGAATTATTACTTATTAAAAGTTAAAACTTTTAAATCCTACACCTTGCACATAGTGTTTAGAGCCAAACTGCATGTGTTTAAATTTCTGCCTCACTTATTACATAAATGAATTTCAGCAAATTTCTTAACCCTTCTCTGTCTTGAAGGAATTTGATGAGTTAATAAATACAAAGGAACCAAGCTTGAAACACAGTGAGTTCTACATGACTGTAGTCTGTTATTAATACTGCATTTAACAGTAATAATTTTGAAGAACTCTTTAACCCTTTAGTGATAAGATTTCTTGAATTCTTCTGATATTCCTAACTTCCCCCCCCACCCCACACCAAAGGTGGTAAAATGAATGCCAAGAGAAATAGAGTAATATCAAATAGCACTGAGCCAGGGCCAGGTACAAATACAGGAGCCGACACTTGGGCATTGCTGGATCATTCCATGTCACACATATGGAAACCCTAAGAAATAAAGTCATTAATTTCTCTTCCTTTTTAGCAAATCAAAAAGAGAATATAATAAATTGGATTATGAGGCATTATGAGTGCACAAAGTGTTGGAAGATGTGCAAGACATCTATAAAACACAGCTCCTGAAAGTATCTGCTGCAATTCTTGATGAAATCAATAGACGACATCTTTCCTAGATACCCAGAAAATGGGAGTCGCTGTCAGGGTGGGAGTTTCTAGAGAGAGAATCTAAGTAAATATGTGGCCACAGGTTCCATAGCACTGCTTGTATTTACAGTTTTGAACACACCCGTCCCATGGTTGCTTATTTAAAAAAATAAAAACTCACGGATGCAGAAATGATATAATCAGCAAGGCACTGTCAGTAAATTTGCCAACTCCATTTGGATGGCTTATATTGCCTGTTTCTGTGGAAAATGAATTTGTGCATGACATTTTGATGTTTGGATTATCGGATAACGCCGATTCAAAACAGCACAAAGAAACAGCTGAAGTATTTTCCTTCTAATCAGAAAAGCTTAACACATTGTGGAGAAATTGTGCCCCTGCTGATTTAATTTGATATTAGCGTCATTGGTTTTTTGGTTTGTTTTTTTTTTTTTTTTTTTTTTTTTTTTTTTTTTTGAAGACCTGCAGTGCCGCAGGGTAGCGCAGTGTCTTCAAGGTCAGTAATTTACATGGCCTCCTCTCAGAGGCTGAGGCAGCCTCTCCGTGCAAATAGGAAGTTTTGCTTGATAGTAACCTTGGGAAAAGGAAGCAAAGGAGGAATGCCTCCTTTTATGAGCTTTGTGGAGATATTTGTTCTAAAAACCTTCTCTACTTCCCGTACCTTTGGCGACTCTGAACAGGGAAAGCCAGCAAGCAGTGCAGAGAGAGGAGCTGGTTGCTGGTGAGCACACGCACCTTGTGATTAATCCCCACTTCCGGACCGAAGGACGGTAGAGCTCCGTTGGTTGATGGAGTTTATTCAGTCTGCGAAAACTATTATCACCAAGGAATAGCAATCGCGATGGAGCATTCCAGATGCTCAGCTGTCATTCTGTTAACTAGATGTGAGCCACCCTCTGAAAGGCTCCAGCCCTGGACAATATTGTTAACTAGGGATGTAGCACTAGTAACGGCAGCTTCCTTCTGTGGCCCTCATTTTCATCTTGATGCTTTGTTCCCTTCTTGTTTATTGCCTCTCCACCTGGGCTTTTAATCTGCTTTCCTAGGCTGGTACTTATTTCCAACAAGCTGCCAAGTAATCTCTCTGGAAAAGTCAACGGACTTTTTTTTTTTCTTTCTTTCTGTTCTTTACTTGTGTTTTTCTTTTTTGTGTATTTTTCTTTGTGTGTGTGTGTGTGCGCGCTTGTATTTTGCTCGTGTTCTTTGCTTTGCTTGTGTTCTTCTTCTGATATTTGCATCCTTAGGAGAAATTCCTGAATGAACACAGAGAGGACTTTAGCGATGCATTCGGCCTTGGAGAAGATAAAGGAGGAAGTTTTCAAAGTGGGGGAGAACCTTTCCTCACATCTCTCCTAGACAAGGCCACAGGCTGCGTGGCTGCGTCTCTGCCGACTGTGACAAGAATAGCCTCTTCCAGTCTACAGAATGCAATACTTTGTCCAAGATTCAGTTAACAGATAGGTAGTAAGTATTGTCTTTCCCTCCTCTGTACCTTAAAAGGGCTTTCAGTCTTTCCAAGGGCCCTTTGCTCTTTGGTTAGAGTTGCCAGATTTAGTGAATGAAAGTCCAGTGTACCCAGTTTGAATTTTATTTTAATATGAATTTCAGGGAACGATTTTTTAAAAAGTATTTGTATTTGTTGTTTATCTGAAATTCACATTTAACTGGGCTGCCGTACTTTACCTGGCAACCCTATCTTTGATTGAACTCTGTTTTCACGCTGTTTAGCGTGAAACTGTTTCCAGGGCATTCTAAATCGAGCTGAGTGACTGCTGAGCCAGGGCGGGAGGTGGTGGGCCTTGGAGCCCAGGGTGGCCTGGGCGGTGCGTCTCCTCGCGCTGCTGCCTCAGGCTCTCACCTCCCTCTAGAGGCCGCCAAGGACTTCACACACGCTGAGCGGAAGCCCTACTGGGCGGCAGCTGCCGGCTCCAACCCGGGAAAGTGCACGTCCGAAAGAGCTCACCCTCAGCGACTTTCTCCTGGAGGGCTGCGGTGGGGGCCTGCACAAGAAAGTGACCTTGTTCCCAACAGCGGAAATGGAGTTTCCCTTGTTTCATTTAAAAATACAATGACAAAAATGCCTCTGTACAACAGCCTAAGTTGACAGTTGATGTCTAACCTTGGGCTGTACTCACCACTAAACACTGATAGATGTTGTCATTTTCATGCTAAAGAGACCCCACTCACCCCAAATAATTTGTCAAGGAATATTCATGTAGACAGCAAGTTTTGGAAGGTGGAGATGCTTATCTGTGTTCTGTGATGTGCCTGTGCCTGTGCCTGATAGCCAGTAAATAAGTTTAAATGAATTGACATCGAAATACACTACAGGCTTGGCATTAAAAACAAACAGGAAACCTATTCCTACCCTCAGAGAATGACCATCGCAGAGGAGATGATGGCTGCAGTGCTTATGCTCAGCAACGACTATGGAATTTAAGTCTTGGAATGTTAGTTCCTCTCTTAACTTAGGAAATGGATGTCTGGAGGTCTGGGAAAGCCGATAAGGGATTGTTTTACAAAACACTGCTTTTAGTGTTTAATGACATGGGATAGTGTCTAGAGCAGTGACATGGAGCCAGAACATGTGTTCTAGAATCCAGAGATGACTCCCAGTTTACATCTGAGTTCCTTAAAGGACAGTTTCTGCAATGTAGGTGTTCTATGATTACTTGTTGAAAGAATGAATAAGACTGTATCTATCACAACCATCTCCACACTGATTGGCTTTAGTGGAGTCAAGGCAAAGTAGAGATTTTAATGACAGAATTCTGGTGATAGGGGCCCCTACCACCAATGGCAGTATTAAGGGGTGATTAGGGAAAAGGGTAGCTTTTAGTCTCTTTCAAGCCACGCAAACAAAGATCACAGAATCTAAGCAAAAGCAAATGTCTTGCTTTACAGTTTCAAGACAAAGTCCCTGGAAGTTGCCCCCTTTTAAATAGATTGTCTCTTAGCCTTGCTGTGCAGATACACTGGATCCTGTAACCATGTTAGCCCTATCTGCAATCTTACAAAGTCGGGTGGTAGGTATTTGCTCAGGAAATTGAGACACTAGGTACTCACACTTTTAAAAATAACACCTAAGGAAGGCAATAATAATTACATAAGATAATATATTCCAGGCTCTATCTCTTGTTATCTCATTTAATCTTCACTGTAACCATATAAGGTTGTTATTATTGCCCACATTTTTACAGATGTAGAAATGTCAGCTTAAAGAACTGAAGTAACTTGGCGAAGGTCATAGAGAGAGCTAATATGCAAACTCACATCTGCCTTATTCTATTCTTTCTAACATACGGTGCTGGTACTTGAGTACATGAGGAGGCCTGTTTGTATGCCTCCAAGCAGAATCAAATAGGAAATGTTTGCTAGAAATAAAAAGGAGGCATCAAAGGAAAATATGGAAGGGTCAACCAAAGGGTGAATGGGCTTTGTCCTTTCTTTGCTGGAAGTCTGAGCTCAGAGGTGCTGGGTCTCAATAGCTCATTCCTTTAGGAATGAGGTTCTTTTTTTTTTTTTTTTTGAGATGGAGTCTCGCTCTGTTGCCCAGGCTGGAGTGCAGTGGTGCGATCTTGGCTCACTGCAAGCTCCGCCTCCCGGGTTCACGTCATTCTCCTGCTTCAGCCTCCCCAGTAGCTGGGACTACAGGCGCCCGCCACCGCGCCCAGCTAATTTTTTGTATTTTAGTAGAGACGGGGTTTCACCGTGGTCTCGATCTCCTGACCTTGTGATCTGCCCGCCTCGGCCTCCCAAAGTGCTGGGATTGCAAGCAGGAATGAGGTTCTTTACACTTGGACACAGGGAGGGGAATATCACACACTGGGGCCTGTTGCGGGGTGGGGTCTAGGGAAGGAATAGCATTAGCAAAATACCTAATGTAGATGATGGGTTGGTGGGCACAGCAAACCACCATGGCACATGAATACCTATGTAACAAACCTGCATGTTCTGCACATGTATCCCAGAACCTAAAGTATAATTTTTAAAAAATTAAAAATATATGTGAAAAAAGAAATAACATTCTTTAGATAACAAAGGAGAGGGCAGTGATTCCAAAATCTTTCTCAGCTTTTAAAATGCACACACTTTCAGGCCTTAGCTCCTGGGTAATCTGATCTAGTAGTACTGNGGTTTCACCGTGGTCTCGATCTCCTGACCTTGTGATCTGCCCGCCTCGGCCTCCCAAAGTGCTGGGATTGCAAGCAGGAATGAGGTTCTTTACACTTGGACACAGGGAGGGGAATATCACACACTGGGGCCTGTTGCGGGGTGGGGGTCTAGGGAAGGAATAGCATTAGCAAAAATACCTAATGTAGATGATGGGTTGGTGGGCACAGCAAACCACCATGGCACATGAATACCTATGTAACAAACCTGCATGTTCTGCACATGTATCCCAGAACCTAAAGTATAATTTTAAAAAATTAAAATATATGTGAAAAAAGAAATAACATTCTTTAGATAACAAAGGAGAGGGCAGTGATTCCAAAATCTTTCTCAGCTTTTAAAATGCACACACTTTCAGGCCTTAGCTCCTGGGTAATCTGATCTAGTAGTACTGGGATGGGGCCCTGGAATCTGAATTTTTAGCAAACATGGCAAATTTGCAACCCAGGAGATGTGATGTTATCTGATGTTAATTACTCCTCCAATCAACCACTTAGGCTAAATTCTTAAGGTAATTTTCTAACAAATATTTGTATTATTATTTGTATAAGATTATGTTAGGAAAGGAACATAAGGCACTCATTGAATGAACTGGTGTATTTCTAGAGAGCAATATTAATATGTCAGAATTCTGATGGTATTTTCTATGCCATTTCACTGGCATTTGGCAGCTTATAACATAGCCCCAGTGGAGATGTAAACTCCTTAAATCTGGTAATTCCACTTTATATTGGATTATAAAAGGTTATGTGGGGTAAGAACCTCAGACCATTCAAAGAACAGTTAATCTCATGAAAAGAAAAATTTTGGGACCAAAATGTAATAGTGGTTGTTGTAATTCTATGTTCTTTCAGTCATTTAGATCCTCTACTCATTCTCTGAACCAGTATTTTTCAAGTGCTTACCATGTTTCAGGCTATTCTAGGAGCCATGAAGAAAGGGGAATAAGAGCTGCTTGGTTTCATTAACTTTAGTGTGATACACCTTCTGAATCCTGTGAATAAAGAGTCTGGGTAAACTAAGGTCAATAAGTAAAAATAAAACAGATTACAGATGTTCCCATAGTGAAATTGATCACTGTGCACACTGTTGTTTACTTTAATGGACACATGAATGGGAATGGCGTCAGCACCACACTCTGAGTATCGTCAGTTGACTCATGAGAAATCCAAAACACTTTGAAAGGAGGTAAGAAACTGTGTTACGTCTTCAACTTTGAGCCCCATCTTGCTGAATCAGGGAGTCACCTGAATATTAAAACCAAACAAGGACGGTTTCAAGTTGTTTGACTAGATATTTCCTTCTCTCTCTGTTACTATATGTTGTTTTTCCTAATTATCTAACTCTTAGGCCTCCCAATTCTATCTCTCCTTGTCAATTTACACCATCCATACTCTTTTGGGTAATTAGGATTTCCTTCTTTAGTCATCACCCCAGCACATAAATTTCATTATCTTTAACTTATCTTACTTATCTCAGTGTAAGAAACTCATCTAAATACACCTATCCACTTCCTTTTGCAGACAAGATCATAACATTTGTAATTTGTCTCAGTTGTAGCTGAATAAGGTACCAAGAAGATGATTTTACAGGTTCTTTTTATTTCTTTGCTTATCCTCTGTCTACATTTCTGACATGTGCACCTGCTCCAATATCTAAGGTTACATCTTTACTGGTTGGGCAGGTGAGTAGTTGATATATGACTAACAGGGAATTCTCCTTCAGGAAACTCAAGATTGTGTAAGTATGCCTGACTCATCCCTGCTGCCGCAACTGAAACATGTAATAAAAGAGCAACAACAAAGAGAGACGATGATGACAGCTTAGCTGCAGCATCTCGTTCTCTAGCTCAACAAGCCAACAGGGAAATTATGACCCTGGTGAAACAAGTAGCTCTCAAAATCATTCCAGTCATTCCAAGGAGTGATGTGATTTTTCTTCACATGTTCACAATGAAGATACTATGTTGTTTAATTGATGCTTTTTTTCAAAGTGTGTTCTCTTGTTTCTATATACCTCCCTTATAAGGCTCTATACTGTCATTCAACTTAATTTCTGTTCAACAGAGATTTCTTAAACACCTCCTACATGCTAAGCACTGTGCTAGGAGCTATAAATATCCTTAGGTGGATACAGACATGGCTGTCTTCTGGTACATTCTTTTTCTATCATTTAATCAGATTCATCTATTTTTAAATATGTTGATAATGAGTCAGGATATAAAAATATGAGGCTAAAAGCATGGGCTCTGATCAGAGAGACTTGGTGATGAGCCTTAAGCTTATCACTGTTATGGTGGTCATAGACTTACTTGCATGTACTACTGAGCCTTTATTTTCCCATTGTGAAATACAGCTCACATTAGTACCTACTCCCCAGAATAGTTTTGAGGATTAAGTGAGATAAGTGCCCCAGTGTCTTGAATTTAGCAAGTGTTCAAGAAGTAGAAGTTCTTTTTAATTAATAATACGATTTTCTTGAGAATGTATACACAGACTCACTAGTTCTCTGCCAGAAGGTAAGGGACCTCCTTGAGCCTCCTAAGAAAAGCTTTTGACAAAGGTTGAAACTGATGTGTAACTGAATTCATAACAAACTTGTTGAATGGCCAAACAGGAAATATTAAGGTGAAGATTTATCATGTCAAGTGAAATTAAGAGAATATGAACTAGTGCTGTGACCCCAAGCTCCCTTTCTTTAAAAGACATTTTCTCTGATTTTTTTCTGAATAAAACAAGTCTTGAGAGAGGCTGTGAAATAATGGTTCTGCGGTTATTAGGTCATCTTTAGAAAGTGCTATATAAAATATTATGCATTATATTTTCATAATGCACATCATTAACATGTTAAAAATTCAGAGAAACTAGCAGAAAAGAAGCCAGTTTTAATTTCTTATCATTTCCCAAATTCATTTTTCTGTAGGATTCTTCTTTTGTTGAATAGCATCAAGTAGCATCTCAAGGAACACCCTTTGGGAAATGCTGCTGAGAGAAGCTAAGAACTTGCTTCACAATTGTCAAGCACTGAAAAGGATTCATACTTGGGAAACTGGCAAACTGCTTTTCTGACCCTGACCCTTACCAGTAGGATAATCACGGGCAAGTCACTTGATTTCTTCACATATAAAACAAAATGATAATATATCCTCCATGGACAGCCATAGAGAGAAGATTCATTACAAAATGCATTTACAGTAGGAACAGAAGTTGACAATAAAAGTTAATATTGTCACAATGTGCATCCTAATTTACACCAAACTCATTGCAAGGAAGCAGGTCTTAAAAGTAAAGTCTTGATACTGGAAGACTGGGAAGAGTTTGGGTGTGCTCAGGACAGAGCTATTGACTAAAGTGTGAGGTATGAGTAGAGAAAGAGGAGGAATCAAGGCTGGGAAGACAGAGAAAAGGAGGAAGATAATTTGGTGCTGGGGTGCTGAGGACACTAATAGAAATGGTGAAAAACAAATGTGAGAAGGGGTGACTGAGGGGTAAAGCTAGACTCTTTTGGCATGCTAGTTTGAAGAGCAAGCAAACCATCCAGTTGGCAATTTCATTTATCTAGCTATTAGGAAAGAGTTCAGAGCTTGTGAAACAGGAAACATTAGCATATTACTGTGAAATTTTTGAGAGAAGAATCATTTCTTATTCAGCTCCATATCTTCTGTGTTCAACCTGGTGTCTGGTGCATAGTAGAAGCTCTTAAAAGTTTGATAAATGAATTAATCAATGAACAAATTAATTATCGGCAAGTCTAGTAATTCAAAGTAGATTCCAAGTCATATAATCAAAGCAGAATAAAACACCAGTTAAACGAATGAAATGATAGCTGAACCCCTGGAATTAGGAAGATCCACAATTAAAGGTGCATAGAGAAAAAGAAGAGGACCAAATACAAAACAAAGAGGTACAACTTATTTGATGGCTGGCAGGAGCTAGAGAAAACAGAGTCAGAGAGACTGAAGGAGAAATGAGTGTTTTGCAAAAGGACCGGAAAGAAAGGAGAAAGTAGATGTCAATGATACAAAATGATTCTGGGAGATCAAGTAGAATGAGACTTATCTTCCATAAATATCGTTTCCTTTAGCTATGCTGTAAGAAGAGCAGCATAACCACAGGGTCCAAAGCCCTGATGTCCAAGATGTGGATGATATAGCCTGTGTAGAAGGAAGACTTACCACCCCCACACCTCCACATACACACTTGATTGGAATGTAAACTGAAAATAAGCTCCATAATAGGAGGAAACCAGAGATCTAACTTGGTTTTTCTGGTTTTGACATAGAATGGTTCTTTTTAAACTTTTAATCATGGAAAATTTTAAACATAGGCAAAACTAGAGAGAGGAGTGTGATGAGCTCCAGTGTAGCTGTCACCCAAGTTCGACCATTATCAATTCATTCTCAATTTTGTTTTGTGTGTACTTCCACCCACTTTCCCACACACACACTGGATATTGCAAAGCAACCACCAGATACTGTGTCATTTTACTCATACATATTTTTGTGTTTCTAAAAGTTTAAGGATCAGTCTAAAATTGCAATCACAATAACATTATTGCACACCAAAAAATTCAAGTTATTTTTTAATGTCACAAATAACAAGTATTCCAATGCCCTGAATTATCTCGTTCAAGGTCTTTTGGTAAAATTTTTTAATACAACAACTAGCACCAGAAACCAAAATGTCTTCTCCCCAGTAAAAGGAGTGGTGGTGTCATTTAAATTCCCTTGTGGATTAGTCTTTTCCCTGCAAACATTTCTGCACATATTGGTCACACAAATAAATGACTCACTGGCAGTTTTGATAGCTTTGATAGTTAAATACCTTTGAGGATACTACTTATGCTAATAAAAACCTTCTTATGGTGCACAATGGAAGCTTTATTAATAGGTGAGGAGGACAGCCTCGTGGGTGTGGACAACTCTATTGCCAGCACAACCTAGAGTCAGGTCAAGGGGAAAGGATACAGAGTCAGGTCAAGAGGAAAGAATAGGGAGGAGAGAAGAAAACAGAAGGAAAAAAAAAATCTTTGTTTTAGAAACTCATAGCCAGAAAAGGAAACCTGAAACAACGCTTTTTAATTCATACTTCCCTGGAAGGATAGAAGATGCTAGAGAGAGCACACAGGATAGGCATGCTATCCAAATTAACTCATTTAATCCTCACAATAATGATCTAATGTCAGTACTATTATTTTGGAAATTAGAAATTTAGAAGCAGAGGCAAATGGAAGTTAAAAATCCCCATCTCCAAAGGAGCATAGCAGTATTTCTGCTACCTGGAAAGAAAGGCGATGGTTTTCCTATATATGTCAGGGAGTAACTGGGCTTCTTTTCCTTTGGATAGCAAAGAGAACTTAGACATCAGACACCCCCAGGGTGGGCCACTTTTGAGAGCAAGCTCTGAGGCACCATGCAGATCTCAGGGTCTAAAGCAGAGCTCACAATTATCTGGAGAGACCTGGTGCTCATTGAGGAAGGAGGGGAAATGATATCACATCCTCACCTTAGACGTGGAAGAGTTGTGTAAAGGGGTAAAAGGGACCATCCAGAAAGGAAGATAAGGGAGAAGCTAGGACACAGCCAGCCAATTCTGCCCACATGCCACTGAAATGGAGAAACTGATGCTGTTTATGCTTGTTGAGAGTTCCCATGGCTTTGCAGGAACCAACCCAATGTTTTCTGTGTTTTTTCACCTACTTTCTTATAGGCTATAAGAAAGTCTACTACAAAAAACTCCTGCAGGAAGAAAAGAGTTTGTGCGTTTGCATTGGAAACAGCAGGCTGGAAAAAAAAAAACCTGGAAAATTCCGAAGGATACTAGGAAAAGGCATCCGAAAGGAAGCAACATTATGGTAGCTGGTAAAGGGGAGGTAAGGAGGCCTAAGAATGAAAGGAATAAATTATAAATCTGTTTTAAGAGTGAGAGTAGCTTAAGGTTTTAAGATTTATTTTGGAGGGGGAACTTGTTCCTTGACAACAAGCAATTTCAGCATAATTAAAAGAAATCCTTTTAAGAGTTTACATTACAGTCATACTAGGTCCAAGGCAAATTGTTAAACATGCTTCTGCCCCTCATTTCAACCTTAGACATCCCCTTACCTTTCCACTGTAATAGACTTTCCAGGACTATTTCAAAATTGAGGTACACACATATACACGTTTGTATGCACACATATATACACTAACATATTTGGACTAAGCTATTTCAAACTCATGAGAATGCCAAGTCACCATTTGTTTCTATTAGAATGGCCCTTGGTAATAAGTGAATAACCCTGGTTCTCAGTCCAGTGTTAAATCTTAGTAAAAGATAATGAATAAGGACACAGCTTCTTATGCTGTTTGCATGATACTTAAACATTCTCATGCTCACATGTATAAAATCAATTTATTATTTAGCTAACTTTTGGTGGCAAGTGACAGAAAAGTTTGAAGTCAGGAAAGGGAGTCATTGTATATTACATAACTGGTGTGGCCAGAGCGCAGTTGACTTCAGTCACAGTTTGATCCAAGACAATGTCAGCAAGATATTTTCTCTCTATTGCCATCTGACATGGTTTGAAGGCTCCCTCCACATCTCATGTTGAAATTTAGTTGTCACTGTGATGGTATTAAGAGGTGGGGCTGGGAGGCAGAGTAAGATGGTAGAATAGAAGCCTGCAATATATGTACCCCCTGCAGGTATGCCAAATTTTCACAACTATCTACACACAGAAAAGCACCGTCACAAGAACCAAAAATCAGGTGAGCAATCATAATACCTGGTTTTAACTTCATGTTGTTGACAGAGGCATTGAAAAGGGTTGAACAGACAGCCTTGAGTTGCTGACACCATTCCTCCCCCAGCCCTGGCAGTGGCCATGTAGCACAGAGTCTATGCACTTCGGAGAGAGAAAGAGAGAGTGCAGTGACTGGGGTACTTTACCTTGAACTCAGTACTGACCTGTCATAGCAGAAAGCAAAGCTATGCTAGGTTCAGCCAGTGCCTACACATGGAAGGTGCATCTGAAGCAGACCTAGTCAGAGGGGAATCACCCATTCCGTAAGTCAGAACTCAAGTTTCTTGGCAAGCCTCACCACCGCAGGCTCTGGCGCTCTAGGTGAACTTGAGAGACAGTCTAGGACACAAGGACTGCAATTCCTAGGCAACTGCTAGTGTGGACTGGGCTTACAGCCAGAGGACTAGGGTGGCATGTGACCTAGGGAGACACCAGCTGGAGCAGCTAAGGGAATGCTTGCGCCAGTCCTCCCCCAACCTGAGGCAAAACAGCTCACAGCAATAAACATGTCTCCTTCCTTCTGCTTAAGGGGAGGAGGGCAAAGAGCAAAGAGAATTTTGCCTTGCATCTTGGATACCAGTCAGACGCAGAAAGGTAAGACATCTGAAACATGCTAACTACAAGTGTAACCTAGCACAGCCCCAGTTGTGGTGGTTGCAGTATAAAACTCCTTCTGTTTGAGAAAAGCAGAGGGAAAAATAAACAGAACTTTGTCACACACTTTAGATGCCAGCTCAGCCACAATGGAATAGAGCAACAAGCAGACTCTTGGGATCCCCGAGTTCAGGTCTAAGCTCCTGGACAGCATTTCTGGACCTGCCCTGGACCAGAAGGGAACCCACTTCCCTGAAGGCTGAATCTCAGGCCTGGCAGCATTCACCACAAGCTAACTGAAGGGCCCTTGGGCTTTAAGTGAACATCAGCAGTGGCCTGTCAGACTGCTCGCCATCCCCATGGGCCAGGGGGTGGTGCAAACAAGGAGAGGCTCTTCTGCCTATGGAAAGGGGAAGAAAAAATGAGAAGGACTTTATATTGTGGTTTGAGTGCCAGCTTAGCCATAGTAGAATAGAACATCAGGCAAATTTCTAAGGTTTTTAACTCCAATCCCTGGCCACCAGACAGCATCTCTGGATCTGCCTTGGGCCTAGAGGACCTTACCACCCTGAAGAGGATACAATCCTGGCTGGCTTTGCCATGTGCTGATTTTAGAGCCCTAGGTCATTGAGTGAACAAAGGTGGTAGCCAGGGAGTGGTTACAGGAGGCCTTGGGCAAAACCTAGTCCTGTGCTGGCTTCAGGTCTGACCCAGTGCAATCTCAGTGGTGTGACCACAGTGATGCTTACATCACCACATCCCCAGTTCCAGGTAGCTCAGCGCACACACACACACACACAGAGAGAGAGAGAGAGAGAGAGAGAGAGAGAGAGAGAGAGAGAGAGAGACTCCATGTGAGAGAAAGTAAAGGAAAAAACAAGAGTTTCTTCCTGGTAATCCAGAAAATTTCCCTGTATCTTATTCAAGACTACCTAGGTGGTACCTCTATGAGTCTGCAAAAACCACAGCAAAATTGGGCTTAAGGCCAAAGTCCTTTCAAATACCTGGAAAGCCTTCTCAAGAAGGACGGGCACAAACAAGCCTGAGAAGACTACAATAAATACTTAACTCTGCAGTGCCAAGACACTGAACAACTGTAAGTATCAACATCATCCAGGAAAACAGGACCTCACCAAATGAACTAAATAAAGCACCAGGGACCAATCCTGGAGAAACAGAGGTATGTGTTGTTTTGAGGAATAGTTGTTTTGAGGAAACTCAAAGAAATTTAAGATAACACAGAAAAGGAATTCAGAATACTATCAGATAAATTTAAAATAGATTGCAACAAAAAGAATCAAGTACAAATTCTGGAGCTGAAAAATGCAACTGACATACTGAAGAATGCGTGAAAGTAACTTAATAGCATACTTGAGCAAGGAAAAGAAAGAATTAGTGAGCTTGAAGAAAGGCTATTTGAAAATACATAGTCAGAGGAGACTAAAGAAAAAGGACTAAAAAACAATGAAGCATGCCTACAAGATCTAGAGAATAGACTCAAAGGGGCAAATCTAAGAGTTATTGGCCTTAAAGAGGACGTTGCAAAAGAGAGGGGTGGAAACTTTATTCAAAGGAATAATATCAGAACTTCCCAAATCTGGAGAAAGATATGGACAATTAAGTACAAGAAAGTTATAGAACACCAAGCAAAGTTAACCCAAAAGAAGACTACTTCAAGACACTATTAATCAAACTCCCAAAGGTCTAGGATAATGACAGAATCCAAAAAGCAGCAAGAGAAAATGAACATATAACATACAATGGAGCTCCCATACCTCTGGCAGCAGACTCTTTAGTGGAAATCTAAAAAGAGCCAGGAGAGAGTGTCATAACATATTTAAAGTTCTGAATGAAAAAAAAAAAAATCACCCTAGAACAGTATATCCAGTATAAATACCCTTCATGCATGAGGGAGAAATAAAGACCTTCCAAGACAAACAAAAGCTGAGGGATTTCATCAGTATCAGACCTGCCCTACAAGAAATGCTAAAGGGAGTTCTTCAATGTGAAAGAAAACGATGTTAAAAAGCAAGAAGAAATCATAAGAAGCTACAAAATGTACTGTAGTGATAAACACACAGAAAAACAGAATATTATGACATTGTGACACTGGTGTATAAAGTACTATTATCTTAAGTACAAAGACTACATGATGGGCCAGATGTGGTGGCTCATGTTTGTAATCCCAGCACTTTGGTAGGTCCAGGCAGGTGGATCAGCTGAGTTCAGGAGTTTGAGATCAGCCTAGCCAACATGGTGAAACCCCGTCTCTACTAATAATACAAAAATTAACCAGATGTGGTGGCAGGTGCCTGTAATCCCAGCTACTCAGTAGGCTGAGACGCAAGAGTCCCTTGAACCCGGGAGGCAGAAGTTGCAGTGAGCTAAGATCGTGCCACTGCACTCCAGCCTGGGCAACAGAGCAAGACTCCATCTCAAAACAAACAAACAAACTACACAATGAACCAATCAAATATAGTAACTGAAACTTTTTAAGGCATAAACAGTATAATAAGATATGAGTAGAAACAACAAAAGTTAAAAGCAGAGGATAAAGTTAAAATGTAGAGTTTTTATTAGTTTTCCTTTTGTGTATTTATTTACAGAATCAATGTTAAGTTGCCATCAGTTTAAAATAATGGATTATAAGATAGTATTTGCAATCTCCACAGTAACCTCAAATTCAACAACATACAATGAATACACAAAAAAACAAAAAGTAAGAAAATAAATTATACCATCAGAGAAAATCATCTGTACTAAAAGGAAGACAGGAAAGAAGGAAGGAAGGAAGGAAGGAAGAGAAGACCACAAAACAACCAGAAAACCAATAATAAAATGGGAGGAGTAAGTCCTAACTTTATGAATAATAACATTGGATGTGAATGAACTAAACTTTCCAATCAAAAGATGTAGAGTGGCTGAACGGATTAAAAAAAAAAAAAACAAAAATCATGATCTCTTGCCTGCAGGAAACAAACGTCACCAATAAAGATACACGTACACTAAAGATAAAGGAACGAAAAAAGATACTCCATGCAATAGAAATAAAAAAAGAGCAGGAGTAGCTATACTTACATCAGACAAAATAGATTTCAAGACCAAAACTGTAAGAAGAGACAAAGAAGGTTATTATATAGTGTTAAAGGGGTCAAAGCAGCCACAGGATATAACAATTGTAAACATAACATTTCATCCAAATGTTATGTAACATTTTTCTCCACAGCACATGGATCATTCTCAGTGGTAGACTATATGCTAGGTCATAAAACAAGTCTTAAAACATTAAAAAAATTGAAATAATATCAAGCATCTTTTCTGACCACAGTGGAATAAAACTAGAAATCAGAAATAAGAGGAACTTTGGAAACTGTAGAAAAACATTGAAATTAAACAATATATTCCTGAATAACCCATGGGTCAATGAAGAAATTAAGAAGGTCATTGAAAAATTCTTGAAGCAAATAATAATAGAAACACAACATACCAAAACCTATGGGATATGGCAATGGAGTATTAAGAGGGAAATTTATAGTTATAGGTGCCTACATCAAAAAGAAAAACTTCAAAAAATAACCTAATAATATATCTTAAAGAAGTAGAAAAGCCATCACACTACCTGACTTCTAACTATATTACAGGGCTATGGTAACCAAAACAGCATGTTACTGATACAAAAACAGACACATAGACCAATGGAACAGAATAGAGTGCCCATAAGTGAAGTCACACATCTACAACCATCTGATCTTTGACAAAATTGACAAAAATATGCAATGAGGAAAGGACTCTCTATTTAATAAATGATACTGGGATAACTGACTAGCCACATACAAAAGATTGAAACAGGAACGCTTCCTTAATTCCTATAAAAAATCAATTCAAAGTGGCTTAAGGACCTAAATGTAAAACCCAAAACTATAAAGACGCTGGGAGACAACCTAGGCGATACCATTCTGGACATAGGAATGGGCAAAGATTTCATGACGAAGATGCCAAAAGCAATTGCAACAAAGGCAAACATTGACAAACAGGATCTATTCCAACTTAAGAGCTCTGCACAGCAAAAGAAACTGTCAGCAGAATAAATGGACAACCTACAGAACGGGAGAAAATATTCACAAACTCTGCATGCGACAAAGGTCTAATATTCATCATCTGTAAGAAACATAAACCGATTTCCAAGAAATAACGAACAACCCCATTAAAAAGTGGGAAAAGGACGTGAACAGACACTTTTCTAAAGATGACATACATGTGGCCAACAAGCATATATAAAAAAGTGCAATATCACTATTCATTAGAGATATGCAAATCAAAACCACAATGAGATACCATCACACACTAGTTTGAATGGCTATTACTAAAAAGGCAAAAAATAACAGATGCTGGTGAGATGGCAGAGAAAAGGATGCTTATGTACTGTTGGTGGGAGTCTAAATTAGTTCAGCCATCGTGGAAAGCAGTGTAGTGACTCCTCCAAGAGCTAAAACCAGAACTACTGTTTGACCCAGCAATCCCATTACTGTGTATATACCCAAAGGGATAAAAATTATTCTACCTTACAGACACAAGCAGGTGAATGTTCACTGCAGCGCTCTTCATAAAGACATGGAATCAACCTAAATGCCCATCAATGATAGACTGGATAAAGAAAACGTGGTACAAATACATCATGGAATACTATGCAGCCATAAAAAAGAGTGCAATCAAGCCCTTTGCAGGAAAGTGGGTGAACCTGGAGGCCATTCTTCTTAGCAAACTAATGCCTGAACAGAAAACTAAATACCACATGTTCTCACTTATAAGTGGGAACTAAATGATAAGAACACATGAACCCAAAGAGAAACAACAGAAACAGGGGCCTTCCTGAGGGTGGAGAGTGGAAGATGGGAGAGGAGTATAAAAAAAAA